>NW_007732290.1:27768-36441 GCF_000696425.1 Galeopterus variegatus | reverse complement strand
TGGGGTCAAGAACAAATCTAGGCTGCCTCTCTTCTGCAGAGAAGTTGAACGGGGATGAGGATACATCTCATGCCATTGGTTACAGAATAGATCACAAGCCAGACCACATGTGGTTCCTCTGGGACTGACGGTGACAGGGTGCCAGCAGGGCAGACTGATTCATCTAGTGTGTGGCAAGTAGAAAAGAGAGATGGGTATAACTGTCTTAGGATCTGGAGGCCTAAGCAAGCTTAAAGATAAAGAGAAAGGAGCTGGAGGTGGGGGAGGGAATGGGGGGGGAAACTGAGGTACAAAAGAGGAAGGAGATCGTTACTTACACAATGTTTCTGAAGTGGTGAAAGGAGAAAGACTAGAAATAAACCATAGATGAAAGAATTATTTTTGCAAAGCAAGATCAACAGCTCTTCTTCGAAAATGAGAAAATAAAGAGAGTTCTCAAAATAAGCAAACATTTTAAAGTAGGAAGGAAAGAAACTAAAAGAATTATGAAGTATACCCTTTTGTTGTCCTCACTAATTCAAAAGCATCAATTGATCTTCCCCAAGATAGACAGATAGATAGATACATAGATACACAGATGATAGACAGATAAGTGCTACAGAGGTATATGTAGATATAGACACAGAGATATAGATACATGGCCCGCAATCAGGCTCCAACTATAGTAAGAACCAAGAAAATTCAAATCACTACACAGGAGCTTTAATTTTAGAAAACTGTATGACATTTGCATGCGGTTACAAAGATAATTTAGTTAAATGGTTTCATTTTGCCTATTCAAACTTTAAATTTATCACCTCTAACATCTTGTTATTAAGCTGGTTTTTAGATCAAAGTTAGTTTCTTTCTATATTAAAAGGCACCCAACAACTATTGACAGCAATATATTCATTCCTTTTGATACGATTAGATTTTTTATTTTTTCTGTCTCTCTAATACATGGTTTAGGGCCTTCATACATAATAGGTAATAAAATTCTAAACCATATATCTATTGGTACATTTTAATCATATAATTTTCCCATTAAAATATTTAGTTGAATCAAGTGACATTTTATTTCCTTGCTTTTTACGAGAACATTTTCCTTTTGTTCTTTCTCTTTATTTCATGAAACTATTGTTCTAAAGCACTTTGAAATTCACCAAATGAGTGCTTCATGTAGACACAAGGTATAATAAAATTTTCCCTCTCCTGTGTCCTTGTGTGCCAACTTCTTTCTTATGTGCTAATCACTAGGCTTACTCTTTCTTTCTCTCTCTAGAAAGCTACTATTTTCTACTTGGCTCTCCCTGTATTATAAATGTTAAAAAATAAAAATTAAAGGGATGCTATGGAAAGTGTTTCTCTAGTTGAAGCAAAGATATTGAAAATAAAATGCCTTTGCATTCTTGGTTCACCCTCTTGTGTGAATGACGGTTACAAAAGTGTTGGGGAAAATTCTAAGCTCAGTACCACAATGAAATGTGAATGATTCCCTTTATAAGAGAAATACAGGCTTTCTGTGTAATTTTCTTTGTTTTGATGGCCATTGGCACCATTAAATTGTTACTTAGACCTAACAGACCACTGCTGTTTGAAAATAGAATAGGCAACATCCTTACACATAATCAGTGGTCAAAGTACCTTAGAGTAACAGAAAATGGGAAATTATATGATGGGAAATGGCCATCTGCAGTGACTTTGCTCTACTTCACAGTAGTGAAAGAGCAGATATTCATAAGCATTGCCTAAAAAGGATGACACTGCAGTGACCATTAATCTTCTCAGATGCATGTAGCTAGATCATTTGTAGCTCTTCTCTGAAGAAGCATGTGCAGCATTATTTATCTCATGACTGATATCCTGTAATCTGCAGTCCCAGAGAAATGTTGCCCCCAAATGACTCCATGCATTCACAGTGCCAGACATATGAGGGGATTAGGATTTGAGACTGCGGGGGGCTATAACTCCAAGCTCTCACAAATAAAAAGCCCAGAGTGGGGAAAAATGAAAAGGGAAAATGAATAATGAAAATGCAGAAGATCCAGGATCATAATGAACTCATGCAGAGGGCAGAGCAGAACTAGGGAGAGAAGACTCAGACCTTGGAGGATTCTCTGAACCTATGATCTAGCTCCAAGAGTATATTTCTCCCTGTAACTCTGGCTAAGTGTACGGGACTGCCCTGAAGGCTAAGGGAGTCACCTGAGAAAGACAGCTGTCCACTGACAGGAGACAAAAACAAAAGAATGAAGAATCAATTCTTTCATGGCAAAGAATAAAACTGAAACCTTGAGCCACTGTCAAGGGCACCAGCTCAACAGGCAGCCATGCAGGATCTCAGTAAGTGGTCCCTGCCCCCAAGAGCATGACCTAGCTTCCAGCATGAGCACCAGTGTGATGGGCAGCCATGCAGGACTCTGGTAAGTGGTTCCTGCCCCTGAGAGCCTGACCCAGCCACTGGCAAGGGCACTAGTGCAACAGACAGCTGTACCATCAGCAACACTCCCTGTCACTGCCACAGATACCAGGGCTGAATGAACAGGCCATTACAGCCACCACCACAGCAACTGAAGCTACAAGCATGACTTGCTGCCACACCTGAAGCCACCACTACCTCATAGGTGACCTGCTGACCACTCAGGCATAGACAGAAGGAGAGTCACCAGTGGAACCTAGGGAAAGAGGAAGGAAAAAAGAAAAAACCCACTCAGGGTCACTCATGTAAATTGAGAAGCACTAGTATAGCCCAGTGTACCCATCAGGATCAGGGGAGCTAGCAGGGTGCCAAGAGGCCCCCCCAAGAACATGCACCATAACTGAAGAGTGACAAGACTCCAAGGTGCCACCCCCAAAATTTGAGAGCTTGCCCATGTGCTGATGAGCCAACATAGTGTCACCAACCTCAGTAAGAAAATACTAACTGCTCCAGGGACTATGCCACAGAGGTGCCATCATGCAACTCCTATACTGAATTTAACCAAATAATGAATCTTGGGCTGTGAGCCCTCCCCCCACCCACACAGAAGGCAGGAGTGAGCACTGCCACAACCAGGAGGCCCAGGCAGGGAAAAGCCCCAGGAAGCCCTCCCCCCACCTATACAGAAGGCAATAGCACCAGCACAAGTGGGAGGCCCCACACCACTTCCACAGAGGTGGTCCACAACATCCACCAGCACAGTTTATACTGCTGTAAGGATGACTTGCCGCTACAGTAGCAGCCATGACCACCATGCAGGTGGCCTATCACATATTTAACTGCATTGACACGAGGAGAGTCACCAAGGAGCCTAAAAAAAAGAGGAGGAAATCTTTCTCCTCACACTCCACTCTAGGGTAATAGAAGAAGCAACTGATCTACCATCTGACCAGAAATCAACACAGAGATACTAGAAATATAAAAAAAACAAGAAAATATGACACTGCCAAAGGAATATAATAATTCTCAAATACCAGATCCTATAGAACAGGAAGTCCCTGAAATGACTGAAAAGGAATTTTGAGCAACAATTCTGAGGAAACTCAGTGAAATAAAAGAAGACTCAAATGACACAGCAAAATGAGAAAAAGTATTCAAAACCTGATAGAGAAAATGTACAAAAAAATGCCCTAAAAGAGAATGTAGCAGAGGTTGTGGAGTTGAAGGATTCATTTAATGAAATAAAAAACACAACAGAGGGCTTAAGCAGCAGACTAGAACAAGCACAAGAATTTCTGATCTTGAAGATGGCCTTTTCAAAATAACCCATGCAGACAAAAAAAAAAAAAAAGAAAGAAAGAAAAGAAAGAAAAAAGAATTTTTAAAAATGAAGAAAATCTAAAAGAGTTAGCAGACAACTTTAAGTGCACAAATATCCTGATCATGGGTGTTCCAGAAGGGGAGGAAAAAGGAAAAGACATTGAAAATATATTCAACAAAATAATAGCAGAAAACTTCCCAGGTATAGGGAGAGATATGGACCTTCAGATCCAGGAGGCTCAAAAAGGTCCTCTCCAAGACATGTTATAGTCAAACTGACAAAAGCTCAAAGAGAGAATATTAAAAGCAGCCAGAGAAAAGTGTCAAGTTACCTATAAGGGAGCCTCTATCAGGCTAGCAGCAGACTTTCATCAGAAATTCTAAAGGCCAGAAGAGAATGGGATGATATATTCAAAATACTAAAAGACAAAAATTGCCAGCCAAGGTTACTATACTCTGCAAGTATATATCCTTCAGAAATGAAGGAGAAATAGTATATTTCCCAGACAAACAAAAGCTGTGGGAGTTCACCAGTACATGACCAGCCCTACAAGAAATCCTCAAGGAAGTACTGTACCTGGTATCTGAAAAACAACCATCACTACCGTGAATACACATGAAAGAACAAAACCATCAGTAGAATAAAAATGTAAACAATAAAGAGAAAGGAACTTTATCTAACCACCACAAGAAACCAACAAATATAGAAGACAAACAATAAAATGGAATGAAAAGGACGAAATATTTAAAACATCCAAACAAAAATCAATAAAATGCTGGGAGTAAATCAACACCTTTCAATAATAACTCTTAATGTAAAAGGATTAAATTCCCCACTCAAAAGACACAGACTGATTAATTAGATTAAAAAGATAGACCAAACAATAAGCTATCTTCAAGAGACTCATCTCACCTATAAAGATAAACACAGACTAAAGCATGTGAAGGGATTAAAAAAACATAGCATGCAAAGAGAAATGAAAAATGATCAGGAGTAGCTACTCTTATATTGAATAAAGTAGACTTTAAACCAAAACCATAATAAGAGACAAAGAAGGCCAATATATGATGACAAATGGATCTATCCAGCAAAAGACATAGCAATCATAAATATATATGCACCCAATCTTAGAGCTGCCAAGTATATAGAGCAAACACTGTTAGACCTAAAAAAAAAAAGAGATAGATCCAACACTAGACAGATCATCTAGGACAGAAATCAAAGAGACACACAAGATCTAAACCATACATTAGAACAACTGGACCTGGCAGACATCTACAGAACATTTTACCCACAAACACAGAATATACATACTTCTCATCAGCACATGGAACATTCTCCAGGACAGACCACATTGTTAGGTCATAAATCAAGTCTTAACAAATTATTAAAAATTGAAATTATTTTTTTTTTTCGAACTACAGTGGCTTAAAACCAGAAATAAATAACAAACAAAACTCTGGAAACTATACAAATACATGGAAGTTAAACAACTTTGCAATGACTGACATATGGGTCCAAGAAGAAATTAAACAGGAAATGAAAAAAAATTCTTGAAACTCATGAAAATAAAGACATATTATACCAAAACCTGTGGGATACTGCAAAAGCAGTACTAAGAGGGAAGTTTATTGCAAAAAATGCTTACTTCAGGAGAATAGAAAGATCACAAATAAACAACCTAATGCTACACCTTAAAGAACTAAAAAACAGGAACAATCCAACCCCAAAGTTAGTGGACAAAAAGAAATAATTAAGATCAGAGCAAAACTAAATGAAATAGAAACCCAAACAACAATACAAAAGATCAATGAAACAAAAAGTTGATTTTTTGACAAGATAAAATAGACAAGCAATTACCTGGGCTAACTAAAAATAGAAGAAAGAAGACACAAATAAAAATTAGAAATGAAAAAGGAGACATTACAACTGATCCAACAGAAATACAAAGAATCATTAGAGACTATCATAAACAACCATACTCCAACAAATTTGAAATGGATAAGTGGAAATGGATAAATTTCTGGACACATACAAACTACCAAAACTGAATCAAGTAGACAGAAAACCTGAACAGACCAATAACAAGCAAAGAGATTGAAGCTGCAATCAGCTGTCTTCCAACAAAGAAAAGCCCAAGACCAAATGGATTTACTACAGAATTCTACCAAACTGTAAAGAAGAATTAATACCAATTCTCTTCAAACTCTCCCCGACAAATGAAACAGAGGCCATTCTCCCAAACTCATTCTATGAGGCAAACATCATTCTGATACCAAACCCAAACAAAGATACAACACAAAAAGAAAACTACAAGCCAATATCTTTGATGAATATACATGCAAAAATCCACAATAAAATATTAGCAAATAGAATATAGCAACACATCAAAACAAATTATACACCATGATCAAGTGGGATTCATCCCAAGGATGAAAGGATCAATATGCAAGACAATAGATGTGATACACCACATCAACAAAATCAAAGACAAGAACCATATGATCATCTCTATAGATGCTGAAAAATTCAATAGTCCTTCATGATAAAGACTCTCAGAAAATTAGATATAGAAGAAAAGTATCTCAATACAATTAAAGTGATATACAGCAAACTCACCATCAATATCATCCTGAATGGGGAAAAATTGAAAGCTTTTCCTTTAAGAACAGGAAGAAAATATGGATGGCTTACTCTTGCCACTCCTATTTAACAAACTATTGGAAGTACTAGCCAGAGGAATCAGGGAAGAGACAGAAATAAAGGGCATTCAGATTGGAAAAGATGAAGTCAAATTGTCCCTGTTTGCAATGACATGGTCCTACATTAAGAGAAGCCTAAAGACTACAAAAACCTCCAAACCTCTTAAAGTTGTTGAACAATTTCAGCAAAGTTGCAGGATACAAAATCAACATGCAAAAATAAGTAGCATGTTTACACTCCAACAATGATCTAACAGAAAAAGAAATGAAGAAAGCTAATCCATTTACAATAGTCACACACACAAAAAATACCTAGGAATAAAGTTAACCAAGGATGTGAAACATCTCTATGACAAGAACTACAAATCACTGTTGAAAGAAATTAAAGAGAATACAAGAATATGGAAAGATATTCTGTGCTCTTAGATTAGAATTAACATTGTGAAAATGTCCATACAACTAGTGACATTCTTCACAAGAAATGGGAAAAAAATCCCAACATTTGAATGGACAACAAAAGATCCTGAATAGCCAAAACAATTCTGAGCAAAAATAAAATAAAATAAAGCCAGAAGCATATCACTACCTAACTTCAAATATACTACAAAACTATAGTAACTAGAAAGCATGATACTGGCATAAAAGCAGACACTTGGACCAATGGGACAGAATAGAGAACTCAGAAATCAAAACATGCATTTACAGCCAACTGATTTTTGACAAAGGCAACAGGAACATGCATTGGGGAAAAGACTCCCTTTTCAATAAATGGTGCTGAGAAAACTAGACATCCATAAGAAGAATGAAATTAGACCTGTACTTCTCACCATATATCAAAACCAACTCAAAATGGATTAAATGGTGAAATAAAGGCCTGAAACTATAAGACTCCAAAAAGAAAACATAGGGGAAATACTTCAGGAAGTATGGCCAGGCATAAACTTCATGAATATGACCCCAAAGCACAGGCAACAAAAGGAAAAATAAACAAATGGGATTATCTCAAACTAAAAAGCTTCTGCACAGCAAAAGATACAATTAGAGTGCAAAAAGACAATCAACAGGGTAGGAGAAAATATTTGCAAGCTATGCATCTGACAAAGGATTAATATCCAGAATGTAGAAGGAACTCAAACAAATTAACAGTAAAACAACAAGTAACCTGGTTAAAAAACAGATAAAGGAAATGAATAGGCATTTCTTAGAGAATATTATACAAATGGCCAACAGCCACATGAAAAATGCTCAACATCACTCAGCATCCAGGAAATGCAAATCAAAACCACATTTGAAATATCATCTCACCCCAGTTTGACTATCATCAAAAAGAGAATAACAAATGCTTGTGAGGATGCAGAGAAAGGGAACCGCTCCTACACTGTTGGTGGGACTGTACAATGGTGTGGCCATTATGGAAAATGGTATGGAGGTTCCTCAAACAAATACAGATAGTACTTCCATATGACCCAGCAATTCCAGTGATGGTATACACCCAGAGGAATGGAAATCATCATGTCGAAGGGACACCTGTACTCCCATGTTTATTGCAGCTATATTCACAACAGCTAAGAGTTTTAATCAACCTAAATGCCCATCATTGTGTGAATGGATAAGGAAAGAGGGTATATTTATACAACAGAATGCTATACTGCCATAGAAAAGAATGAAATACCACCTTGGCAGCAATGTGGATGATCTTAGAGAAAATTATATTAAGTGAAATAAAGCAGGCACAGAAAGAGAAATACAGCATGTCCTCACTTATATGTGGGAGCTAATAAAAAAATAAGTAAATAAACAAATAAATAAAACAAGAAAAAATAGATATAACAACCACAATAATACATTGAACTCTTTAAGAGGAGAGCAGAACTGAGGTTGCCAGGAGTCGGTGGGTGGAGGGCCTGTAGGGTAGAATTGGTAAAAGGGCAAAATGTTTTTTAAAAATGTTTTAAATGTTAAAAATTAAAAATAAAGTTGGTTTCAAAAGAAAAAAAAAGAAACAACCCTGAAACCTCTATACAAGTCTCTCTGACTTCAGTCTTTCTCTGTTCATCAGATTTAGAGAAATCGAATACTGGTATCATGAAACAAAGGACAGAACAAGATAAATATAGTGAGCACCTTCTCACTGGCAATACAACCATCCTTCATGATGAAATAAGTTGTTTCTTTCCCTGAATGCTTGGGGAGGGGTAGCTGAGATGATCTGTTCATTTGTTTGCTTGCTTGTGCAGCATCCATTGAACGAG
>NW_007732290.1:12434-24759 GCF_000696425.1 Galeopterus variegatus | reverse complement strand
GACACTGAGGGTTGCGATCCGTTGCCGGTCACGAAAAAAGACAAAAAGGAAAAAAAAAAAAAAAGAATGCTCTTCTTTGCATGTCCATATGTCCAGTCTTTCACTTCATCAGAGTTCCTATTTTCCCTCAGGGAGACTTTCTCTGACCCCAGCTCTATCTAAAACAGGAAGTATTTTACACAAATATCACTTCAAACATAAATCAAATGCATTTAAAGATCCAAATATGCAAGCACTTTTTCAATCACAGGATCCTTGAATAAACCCCAAATAAATGTCCAGTAAGGATGTAAAATAAAATTGTAGGTCTTTTCATAGCACAAAATATCAAATATTAACACTGTCTGGGAAATATTTTTCCCTGGAATTGCAGTTGCACTTGCCTTTTTCTTCCAATCATAAGAGGTTGAATATTACTTCTGCTAATCTATCAGTTATTTGTAAAATAAAATAAATGCATTGTACAAATGGATGTAAATGAACTGTGAATGTTTGTGTTTGTTTTATATTCTGACTACATTTCCAATTGTTTTTATTTTAATAGCTTGTCTGGTAGCTCTTTGAGAGTGTTGTTAGAGACCAATAATTCTTTAGAACAGTGCAAGTTATAAAGATAGAGATTTGAAGTATTTATTATCTTGGTGGCCAACCTTTAAGGATTTCTGTTTAAAGTCGATTGAAGAATATTTCTTATCAGTAGTCAAAGTGTGATTTGTTTCTAATTGTCATCTGATGAGATTTGAAGTATTTATTATCTTGGTGGCCAACCTTTAAGGATTTCTGTTTAAAGTCGATTGTAGAATATTTCTTATCAGTAGTCAAAGTGTGATTTGTTTCTAATTGTCATCTGATATATTCACCTAATATTAATTATTTAGGATTTAAAAAATCATGTTATGAACATATTAACTTGACATATACTATTAAGAGTAAAATTTCAATAAGCAGATTACCAAGAAAATATCCTAAGGCACTACATTGTCCTAAAGTTGAACCATATTATAATCTAATATGTGTGCAGCAAATTCAAACATATGGAAAACACAGTCAAATTTCAAAAAAGAATAGATTTATTAGAGCTCTTTGTGAATAAGGCTTGAAGTGATGCTTTAAGTTGGTCTTTTTTTTTTGTATTTGGGCAAATCCAGGTTTTGAGTTATATTTTCTTTCCTAGAAAAGACATTCTTTTTAAAGAGTTATGTAATTTTAAAAGTGAGGATAGCTGAAACATCACTTGATCAAATGCCCTATTTTAAAGTGAGTTAAGTAAGGTCTTGAAAAGTAGGTAACTTGTTTAAAGTCACAGAGCTAATTGAACTTAAACAGCACTATTTGGAAATTGAATTTTGATGTAATAACTCCGAGTTAATGTGCTTTCATGAAGCTATAATATTTTGATATCATAACAGTTTTATGAAAGAATGATTCACTCATTTTTCCCTCCAAATATTCGTATAGCAAGCATCACACAAGACAAAATTTCTGGCTCAACGAGCTCAGGATTTAATTAAAAAGATAAGACACATTCCCTGAAACAACTAACAACAATGTAATGGCATGTGGTTATGTCCAGAAACTGTAACATATAAGTTGTATGATTATCATTTTTTATGACATTTGAAATACAAAGAAAATACAAGTACATATAATTTCAAGAGTAGTGAGAATAAGCATGCATAAACAAAGAAAAACTATTTTATTTTTGTAGGTTATTACACAAATATCCTAGTGTGAAGTGAAAACCTTCTCTAGTTAAGGCACATTGTCTCTACTTACATGCCACTAGAGTATTACCACCATAGTTAACTAAAGCAAGAAAAGTATTCTTTTCTCATGTTGCTATATTTCTATTTTTCCATGTTCCATGTTGTTCTTGGAGGTGCTTACTGTTATGAGAAAACTGAAGAGAGTTGAATTTGTACCATGAAGGGTTGAGATCTCTGTGATTCAGAGACAATATCCAGAAATTGAGAGGACTGAATACCTAAAAAATTAATTATGGATATAAGTAAAAAAATCAATCACAGAGATGTTTGTTATCAGGTATTTTTATAATAAAAAAAATGGAAGAAGCCTAAATTTACAATGATAAAGAATTATTAGATAAATTATGATCATATATGCAATGTTATACTTCACAGGCATCAAACTTATGTTATAGAGTAATTTAATGACAACAAAATAACCTGACATAATTGATAAGTGAAAAGCATGAAACCAATGTACCAGGAGAGGTTAACTCAAAATGACAGAATAAGTCCATAGACAGTCTTTCTCTCTTACCTGAAATCCCTACAAGTTGTAGAAATAAACATTTTACAAATATATAGTTGTGCTAAAGAAAAAGAAAGATGCTTATATCGTCCCAAAAAATGAATTTTTGTAAATTCAAAGCATATGAGATTAGGTTGAAGAAAGAAAACTTGGGTGTTTCAAGTTCAGAGGTTGTAGACACCGAAATGTCCAAGGTATCTTGACAGTGCAATTAGTTGGGATACATCTTTTATAGATGAAAGGTAAAGTGGGTAATTCCTTTATTTTGTCACTTATGCTAGCAGTGGGAAGCCCATGTGTCTAAACCTCAGTTAACACAGTGCCTCTGTGTATTAATCTCCTTGGCTGTCATAATAAAATGTGATAGACTGTGTGGCTAAACAACAAAAATTCATTTTCTCACAGTTCTGGAGGCTGGGAGTCTGAGATCAGGGTGCAAGCATGGTCAGGTTCTGGTGAGGGCTCTCTTCCTGGCTTATAGATAGCTACCTTCTCAGGACATCCATATGTGGCCTCTCTCTCTCTCTCACTCTGTCACTGTCTCTCTCTTTCCCTCCCTTTCTCAATTCCTTTAAGAAAACAGTCCTATCAGATTATAATCCATCCTATGACATCATTTAACCTTAATTACCTCCTAAAAACCCTATCCCCAGATACCCTATCCCAAGTCATTTTGGGGGTTAGGGCTTCAACACAGACTATTGGGGGAACACAATTCAGCCCATAGCACTCTGTATACTTGCACTTAATAGGAAGTGGTGCTCAGATGGCTGGCAACACCCACAAAGGATGAGGGGTCTCTATGCAAAGAAAAGTCAATATTACCTGGCAGCACATCTCATCTCGTTCTCACCATCTCCCTAAGGAAATTTGTGCAGAAAGATCAAACATACACAGGTAGACTATCTTAAAATTATAAATACATTAATGAGCAAAAAGCATAACTCCTCAAATATACAAACAGAATCAATTTGAGAGGAAGGGATAGAGAAAGGGAGGGAAGGACACACACACACACACACACACACACACAAACATGCACAGAAAGAAAAGAGAGAGAGAGATCTTAGAAGAAATAATACCTGGAAAAACAGAATTAACAAACTAGATGGAAGAATGGATGCAATTAGTAACATCAGAGGAATAAGATGATATTGTATATGTAAAAAAGAATCTGCCAGAGATCTTAGAAAATTAAAACAAAACAAAACCTTAACTCAAAAGAAACTGGAGAACAGTATGAACTAGGGCTACTTAAAAAAACAAATTAATAAAAAAAATGAAGAAGGAAAAAGTAGTTGGTCAATGAGTCAAAGTAAATCAGAAAGAATGCATCACAAAAGATAACATTATCAAAATACGGAATAAAAAAAGTTTACAGTTAGGAAGAGAGTGACACTGCAATGTTTGGTCAATGAGTCAAAGTAAATCAGAAAGAATGCATCACAAAAGATAACATTATCAAAATATGGAATAAAAAAAGTTTACAGTTAGGAAGAGAGTGACACTGCAATAATACTAATATAGATGAAGAAGGAATAAAGTATGACAATTTTTTATTTTGTTTGATGGAAAGATATAGAGAATGATCAATACTAGACATTGGTAGAAAAATAAAAAGCTTAATATATGTTTTCAATATTAATGGTAACTACCATAAAATTTAAATGCAATATATAATTTTTAAAACATTAAAGTAGATAAAGAGAACAATGAAAATATGATGAATTCAACAAAGATGGAAGAAAGGGGAAAAGAAGAAAAACTATGAAAGTATAGTGAAAAGAAATACCTGTAAAACTCTAGAAATGAGGCAAATAGAGAAATATTAATATTAACCAAAATAGAATTAAGGGGAGAAAATTTAAAGTGTCAAATGAGGAATGTTTTACAGTGATTTTCAAAAAATTAAGATATTTCAAATATATATGATAGGCAATAAACTCATATGTACCCAACAATATAACTTCAAAATATATAAAGCACCACTAATACAAATAACAAGAAAATGAAAAATCATTAGCAAAGACCCTTTTAGAAATTAACCGACAGAATAAAAAATAAATAAGACTGTAAAGAACTGAATGACACCATCATAACAGGATATTTAAATGGGACTCTTTCTGTCTTGTTTTCCACTGAAGCCCCAAGACAACTGGAGCAAATTATTCCCCACAATCCAGTGCAATGCACCAGACTTAATATGGAAGACTTAATAAAAACCTTGTTGGCAACCTGTTTTATAGCTTTTTCTCATAGGTGAACATAAGTTAAAGTTGAAAGGGATATACATTGAAAATTAGAGTATTTCTTTGGAAAAGATATCAGGGTTGCTTTCCTCTCATCTTTAGCTTAATACAGGGGCTTCAATGAGACTGAGGATTGTGTGATATGTGTCCCCTAATGGTTATGTGACACACAGAACTGATACCTTATCCTTAAAGAATAGTCTAGAGTCAATAAACTAGCTACAGTGGCTTATGGAAGGAGAGCTTGAGAAGGAACTGTACTTTTAATGAATATGAAGTTGTCTATCCTCCTGCACTTAGATGTGGAACACATGTAGATACACTAGCTTATTCAGTTAAGCAATCCTGTCTGAAAGAGATGCTGCAAAAGTGAGAAGTTTTCAGTGCAAAGAAGTTGGAGATGAGCCTTCTGTTACAAAAACTGCATTACAATCATAAGTAGCCAGCAAAGTAAGAGGCAAAATCTGAAGTGAGGGAGCTTCGGTCAGAGGGCTGAGCAGGATGTGAAAGTTGTCAGAATCGAAATGGAGTCACATATGTTAAACCCTAACAGAAAATAAATAAATAAAGCTGGGAGATTGAGAAGGGAGGTCCCTCAAGAAAATATTCCTATGATAAAAACTATTACAAAGTCTTTCTAATACACATACATCTATAGCAAAAACTTTTGCCAGAACTTTTTCAAACTGCAACTTGCTACATGAGTCATAAGTACAGCTAGCCCTAGATGCATAAGACAATGTACCTGATGCTGTCTCCACTAATGATGTCAACTGCTGTGATAAGTCCCTGTAACCAATGCTCTCTTTGTTTCAAAACAAATTACCACACTTTTTTCCCCCTTTAAAAACCTTTGTCTTCCTTTACCTCCTTGAACACGCACACAGAGTTTACTATGGCATGTGTATTCCATTGCACTGTTCTACTCCCAGTTAAACTCATTACTCTTTTAGGAAGCCTTTCTGTTTTTTATTTCAGTTAATGAGGGAAATATGTATAAAACCCATGAAAATAACCATGGGAGATCAATGGCAGACTATAAGGCCTTTCCTGCTTCTTACTTCTCTTTTCACCTCCCCATAACCTCCAACTCAGTTTGGTGAGTGGGTAAGGGGTTAAAGGGCTCATTGGGAAAACTAAAAAGAGGATATGGCCTTCTCCTCCCACTGTAGTCTTCAGGTATTCTGATATGCTTCAGGTCTGTATATATTCTGATATGCTACTGGGAGTAGCTTTCATTTGGCAAGAATTTTCAGCATTGGTTTTTACACTGGACCAGATCCTACAATTAGTGAAATGTGATTTTCTATCTAAAAGTAATGGGGAAAATGCTTTGTTATCTGTGAATAATCAGAAATGTCATGTGAATTTTTATCCAATGTATAGATGAGAAATGGCTGATTGAAGAGACTTAAAGAAATAAATGGATTAGGAGGACCACAGCCCCTCTGTCAAGAAGCAGGCAGGACAGCACACCAGGGGTCCTAGGCAGGTAGAGAGGGCAGTACCTCCTGCCCAAAAGCAGGCAAGACAGCACACCAAAAACACCACTTCAGTGCAGGTGGCCCACCACAGGCACTGCCACAGCCACAGCTGCTGAAAAAGCTGATGTTACAGCACCAGCCACAGACACCATGTAGGCAGCCTGCTGGAGACTTGACTGCATCAATACAGGGAGATTCAGCAGCAGAAACTGGAAAAAGAAAGGGTGTCTCTCTCCTCAAGGTCTACTCCAGCATAACAGAAGAAGCAACCACTCTACCAGATGACCAGACATCAATGTAGAGATACTCAGAATAGGAAAACCCAAGAAAATATGACACCACCAAATGAATACAGCAATTCTCAAATACCAGACCCTATAAGGCAGGAAACCCTTGAAATGTCTGAAAAGGAATTCTGAGCAATGATCTTAAGGAAACTCACTAAGATATGAGAAAACTCAATTAGACAACATAATGAAACAAGAAAAAAACATCCAGGATATGAAGAAGGAAATTTACGAAGAGATTAATACCTTAAAAAAGAATGTAGCAGAACTTGTGGAACTGAAAGATTCGCTCAGCAAAATAAAAAACACAACCAAGAGCTTAAGTAGCAAGCTAGAATAAGCAGAAGAGAGAATTTCTGATATTGAAAACAGTCTTTTTGAAATAATGCAGTTGAACAAAAAAAAGAAGAAAAGGATTTATATAAAAAAGAAAATCTAAGAGAGCTAGCAGACAACCTTGAGTGCACAAACATTCAAATCTTGGGAGTTCCAGAAGGGAAGGAGAAAGGAAACTGCATGAAAAACCAATTCAATGAAATAATAATGGAAAACTTCCCAGGAATAAGGAGAGACACAAACTTTCAGATCCAGGAGGCTCAAAAATCCCCAAACAGACTGAGCCCCAAAAGATCCACTCCAAGATAGATTTATTATAGTCTAACTGGCAAAGCTTAAAGACAAAGAGAGAATCTTAAAAGAAGCCAGGAGAAGCATCACATCATCTATAAGGGAGTCCCTATCAGACCAACAGCAGACTTCTCAATAGAAACTTTACAGGCCAGAAGAGAATGGGATGATATATTCAAAATACTAAAAGAAAAACACTGCCAGCCAAGAATACTATACCCAGCAAAGCTATCCTTCACAAATGAAGGGAAAGTCATGTATTTTCCAGACAAATAAACTGCAGAAGTTCATCATCACATGACCAGCCCTACAAAAAATCCTCAAGTAAGTCCTGTATCTGGAATCTGAAAAATGATCATCACTACCATGAATACAAAAGAGGGAAAGTCATGTATTTTCCAGACAAATAAACTGCAGAAGTTCATCATCACATGACCAGCCGTACAAAAAATCCTCAAGTAAGTCCTGTATCTGGAATCTGAAAAATGATCATCACTACCATGAATACAAAAGAAAAAAAAAAACCCACTGGTAGAACAAAAATGTGAACTAGATAGAAACTAAATCTTACCACCACAAAAAACCATAGTGACAATGTAGTAATCCCCTTACTTTATTTCTGATTTTAGTAATTTTGGTGTTCTCTCTTTTTTCTTGGTCAGTCTAAATAAAAGTTTGCAAATTTTGTTGATCTTTTGAAATAATCAGTTTTAGGTTTTGTTGGTTTTCTCTATTGTTTTTTAATTCTTTATTTCATATATTTCTGTTTTAATCTTTGTTTTTTCCTACTTATATTTGCTGTTGGTTTAGTTTGCTCTACATTTTCTATTTTTTTAAGGTGGAAGATTATATTACTGATTTAAGATTTTTCTTATTTTCAGTATAGGTGCTTACAAGTATAATTTTTCCTCTAAACACTGCATGAGCCCTGCATCCTATAAATTTTGATATGTTGCACTTTGATCTTTATCCCAAAGTACTCTCTAATTTCCTTGTGATTTTTTTTTTAACCAATATTTATTTAGGAGAGTGCTGTTTAATTTCCACACAAATGTGAATTTTCTAAATTTCTGTCTGTTACTATGATGAGGACATATTTTCTATAACATTAATCTTTGCATATCCTTGTTAAAAATAAATAAATAAATAAACTATATGTAAAATGATGAAAAAAAAGACATAAAGGGGGTGGAGGAAAGAATAAAGTTGCTTTCTAGATTCACCATAAAGTCCTACTTGTTCACCATAAAGATTATACAATTACAAGTTGTCTGTGTGTATAACATTGTCTCAGAAAAAATGGAACACAAAATCTCTTCACATGGAGCATTTAAATGTTTATGTGTGTGCACGCACCCACATGCAGACAACCATGTACTAGAGCTGTAAGAAAAATCACAATTAATTCTCAAAAGCTAGAATCATACAGATCATATTCAAGGAAACACAAAACAATAAAATTAGAAAGCTATATATATTTTAAAAAACATAGTCCTCTTGACAAAAAAACAAATAGAGAAAGAAAACAATTCAAAAACTCTATTTGGTAATTCTCAAACATTCTCTTAAAAAGGCCACACCCTGAGAAATTTTTGTAACCAATGGTTGTGCTGGTTGTAAATATGAAATCGATCTTTCTATCCACTGACAGATTCTGGCCAAATTTCATGAGGAGTTGAGTAATGAAGTTCACAAAACACCGAAACATATGCTGTTGAGAGTCTGAAATTGTTGCATAGAAGTTAAAGGCAGCGGGTGTGGGAGTGACCACATTAGTCAGAGAAGTAAGACCCCAGGGGAAGGCTGGGTGGCATTTGTTATACAGCAGAGAACTGGAAGTTGAGCTGTGTTTTCAGAAGTGAGAAGAAATGACTGGTGTAAGTTTTAGCCCTTTTGGTTTCATTATAGCTGTAGCAATCTTTAATAATCTAAAAGGCAAGATCTTGTTCTGGTAGGAATGCCTGATATGATAGAACTTCCTTGGTTAACTGAGAATTTTTGTGTGCCAATATGTAACGTATTTGTACAGCCAGTCAGTAGTTTTCTTTTCTCATTTGTAGTGTACTTTCTCTTTACTCAGATACGTTCTGCAAGAATTGTTGATTCTCTTTTTCCATGAAAAATGAGTTATTTTATCATCAGCCATATTTTGTATTCTAACTTATCCCAGAACCCTTAGATTATAGAAATAGAATGTCATTTTATCCAAAATGTTCAGTTATGCTCAGAGATACATTGATAAACAAAGTACCATTAATGTATACAGAGGTTAAAAATGACTTTTTTTAATGATCCAGATTTTCCTTAGATTTGAGAAAATATTCCTTATTGCTCCAAAGTACAAAGACTTCTGAATCTATTCCTCAAATTCAGTAATATAGTATTTTTCAGGTTTTTAATCAGGGTATAAATGATAATATCTATTAATTTAGAAATTAAAAAAATAAATAAATAAACAGATGGTGGATTATGTAAAAGCAAGCAACCCTCATTCTATGATTAAACTTTCAATAAAAAACCTTTTGATAGCGGAGGCTATGTATGTGTGGGGCATGGGATATATTGAAACTGTACTACTCAATTTTGCTATGAACATAAAACTGCTCTAAAAAATAAAGTTTATTTTAAAATATCTTTTAAAATGATATTGGCATACAAAGTCAAGCCTTAGGTCAGATAATCAATCACATTCTTTAATTGTTGGATAATCATTGTTCACTTATTACCTGAGAAAAGAAACACTGGTTGTGTATTTAAATAGTACTCTCAGATTAGTAAGGTAAAACTTTGTTATATGCTTTGATTCAAAAAGATGTATTAAATCAGCAGACATCTATTAAGGTCACAAAGAATGTTGAAAGATATAATCATTTCTTTCAACACATCAGATGCCTTCTTAGCAATAAATAATAAGAGCTAAAACATATAGAGTATTAACTCTATAAGTTAATTATCATTAACTTATAGATAAGGGATAAGTAGAATTATATCCCTATTTTACTATTAAGGAAGTCAAAGCTCAAACAATGGATAAGCAAATGAACCACCCCAAGTTACACAAGTACAGACTCATAGAGTCTGGATTCAAATCCATTGTCTGTCTTTAGAGACTGCACACATAAGTGCCACAAATATGCCATTATCCTTGACAAAGTAACATAAGTTAAAATAGTAATCAATGATTAATTTTAAATTACAATTGACCATTATAAATAACTCATCTGTTTATTAACTTTTGTAATAATACAATATTATTGAAATAGTTTATTTCAATGAATTCTTGAAAAATAATTTCAAAAGTAACAACACATGCAGACAGAAATTTCCATCAGCAATACCCTACTGCTTCTTTGATTTGCTTTTGTTTTAAGTCACTTTGAACAGGAGATGAAGGTGAGGCATGAGCTTCTTGACTTAATCAAAGGGAGATGGTCTATGTCCATCAACAAACAGCTATGAAAATTCCCTGAAGAGTAAACTTAGCTCCACTGAGTTCAATCATTTCGAGAGACTTTATTTTCACTTCAGAACATATACAACCTTGAGCTAAGAAACCTGTGCTCTGCAAGGATTCTTGTGAAACCAGTTTTTCAGCAAATTGGTAACTGAAGTAAAATGATGTAAGAAGAAATAAGGCAAAAGTGTATTTATAATGCTGAAACTATTTTTTAAAAAGGATGAGTTTTTAAGATAAGGTTGCAACATAAGCTGTTTGCACATATTCCATGAAGTGGATAGTAGAATCTATTACACAGATAATTCAAGCAAAAATACCACTTTTTGTTCAATCGTACGGGTATTTCAAACAATATGCTTTTCTTGCCTGGAAATTTTTGGCAATTGCTGATCTTCACCTCTTTACAGCCCTTCTGAGGTCTTCTATTTGAAGAAATATAAAAGTAAGAACAAAATTCAAAACTCATATAAAAATATAACGGTGTAGAATACCCACTTGTACTATCTCATGTCTGTTATTGCTTCCAGTTTAAGTTCATTTTCATATTTAACCTTACAGTGATATGTTTTTGTGCCAGCAGACACAGCAATGGCTGGTTCTGAATAAAAGCAGGAAAGTTGTAAAAGGCACGTATGGTTGAGAAAAGCTGCCTCCAGATTTAGAAAGATTATTCCAAGCTTCAGCATTCCTTGTCCCAAGTTCAGGGAATCTTCATGTATTCCTAAATACTGACCAGAAAGCAAACCAAGAGTGAAAAGGCTATGTGCAGTGTAAAAGATACAAACAGATACCATGGGAATTAAGAAGAAATGAGTATTTTTAGTTCCAGTGATGAAAAATATCTCTGAGGGGGAAGAAAAGGCAGTGTGAACAAAGTAAGTATATCATTCAGCGGTGATCACGTCTGTCTTGTTCATTCATTGTGTTAGGGCACTTCAAACAAAACCTGCTGTCTAGGAAGTTTTCACTACACACATCGAACGAATAAGCATTACATACTACGCAGATTATTTGCACTCTAGGAGGTGCAAAAGGAAAGGGTAGGTGAAAAAGGGCAGCAACATGATCTGGAAGCAGAATATTGAGGGTCTTCAATGTCAGGTGAAGGATGGTGAACTTATTTCAGTAGGCAATGAGACATTGTTGAGAGCTGTTGAGAAGTAGCAATGAATGAAACTATACTCTAAAAAAATAAACTGGTCACCACACATAAGATGAATTATAGCACAAAGAGAAAGTTGAGCATCTGCAGCAGAATCCAAGTGAAATGAAATAAGTGTTTAAAACAAAGTAAACATGATCTACATGGAGAAATGAAACTGAATGCAAGAGATTTGCAAGTGGTTGGTAAAAAAAAAATAATGGTGATTCCACGCAGGGAATAAGGGAAAAAAGACTGATAGATATGAAAGTGAAAGCTATGAATCTACACTTAAAAAAATACACGGGAGGATGAAAAGATTTGATTATATGCACTTGGTTTGCTCTAAGGCAACCTCATAGAGAGAGAACAACAATAATAATAGTAAGAACAGTGAGGGTGATGATGGTGATGATGATGATGATAGCCAAAAATTTTATGGCATTTCACATGTGCCTGACCTTGTATTAAATGTCTTACACAACACAGATGAGCCTGGAAGACATTACGTTAAATGAAAAGTCAGGCACAGAAAGATAAATACTGCATGTTCGCATAATGGGAGCCAAAAAAAAAAAGTTGAGTTTATAGAAGTAGAGAGTAGAATTATGTTTTCTAGAGCCTGGGAAGGGGAGGAGGAGAGGGCAATAAGGAGAGATTAATTAACAGACACAAACTTATAGCTAGATAGGAAGAATAAGTTCTAGCGGTGTACAGTAGTGCTAGGCATCTACAATGAATAATTATTTATTGTATGTTCTCAAATGGCTAGAGGAGAGGAGCTCAAACGCTCTCATTGCAAAGAA
>NW_007732290.1:0-12225 GCF_000696425.1 Galeopterus variegatus | reverse complement strand
TGGGAGGATGAAAAGATTTGATTATATGCACTTGGTTTGCTCTAAGGCAACCTCATAGAGAGAGAACAACAATAATAATAGTAAGAACAGTAAGGGTGATGATGGTGATGATGATGATGATAGCCAAAAATTTTATGGCATTTCACATGTGCCTGACCTTGTATTAAATGTCTTACACAACACAGATGAGCCTGGAAGACATTACGTTAAATGAAAAGTCAGGCACAGAAAGATAAATACTGCATGTTCGCATAATGGGAGCCAAAAAAAAAAAGTTGAGTTTATAGAAGTAGAGAGTAGAATTATGTTTTCTAGAGCCTGGGAAGGGGAGGAGGAGAGGGCAATAAGGAGAGATTAATTAACAGACACAAACTTATAGCTAGATAGGAAGAATAAGTTCTAGCGGTGTACAGTAGTGCTAGGCATCTACAATGAATAATTATTTATTGTATGTTCTCAAATGGCTAGAGGAGAGGAGCTCAAACGCTCTCATTGCAAAGAAATGATAAATTTTTATGATGATGAATATGCTAATTACCCTGGTTGACCATCACACATTGTATACATGCGTTGAACTATAACTCTGTATCCCATAAATATGTACAATCAATATATTTCAGTAAATATATAAATAAATGATTTACATATATTAATTTACTTAGAACACATGACTGAATTCAGTAGGTATGAATTTGTGTGTAACCAACATAAAAATAGCTGATGTCTCAAGATTGACAAGAGAGAAAGGGGTTTTTTTTAGAGTAAGAATTGTCAGTCTTCATGACAAAAGAAGAAAGTATAAATTAAAGCAAATGCTAATGTCTAGTAATCAGAAAATAACTTCTATTATTATTTATGGAAAAAGAAGTTGCTACAGAAGTTTTCAATGAGAGTGGGAGGTCATTCATCAGTTTTGGAATGTCAGTCATGGAATGTTAATGTGACACATAAGTACTCTGTAGTCAGCAGGACATATGGGTCATGGTTTAGAGGTCAAGATTGAAATTGAGACTCCTGATATGTAAACCAGAAGGTAAATACACATTTTGGAATTTATTCCTAATTGTTCCAGATATATGTCTTTTCATTTCAACTAGACTGTAATCTCCATCTGGATGCAGAAATTTTTCTTCAGTATCTTCCACAACTGCTGGACACTAGTTATGCTGATACATGCTTTTTAAATACATGTTTTAAGAACAAGCCTAGACGATTTTTTTCACCAATTAATTAAAGCAAACATAGTGATTCCAATTCAAGTAAGGTAAATGCCCTAAAAAGTTAAGAAACGATCCACACCTGGTTCTCCACTGGTCCAAGCAGCAAGGCCCTGTGGTGCTTTAATTCACAAACTGGATACAATGGATCTATCTGCTGTACTATGTTCAAAGAGCCAAAGTCTACATTGGGCTAATTTCTAAGCAGTGCAATTATTCCTTCTAGTGGAAGTATACTCATATTCATAATCACTTTGATTTCCTGTTGCAAAGAGAACTTTAGTAAGCACATTGCAGTGGTGTGTTTGAATGCAATGGTTCTCACATAATATGCTATTTATCCACTGTTTGTTATTCTCAATTTCAAAAATATAAATTTCTGGTTTGAAAAATACATGAAGAAAAATATGGAAAGGGAGGAAAAGTATTTTTGAGGGTTTCAGAGAGAGTGCGTAAGATGAAGAGCTAGAGACGGGGAAACACATGCAAGAGCTGGAGGGACAGCTAGAGTGATCAAGAGGTCTTTGTTAATTACATATGAATGAGGCACTATGTTCTACGATGAAAGGAAACATAAGGTGGTCTGTGTTCTATTTTAACAAATACTGTGATTCACCAGCTTTCTTTCCACCTACTGACTGAAGTTCATTCAATATGAGGCAAGTGTTTCTAAAACATTTTTTCCCTTCTCTTTGGCTATCCTTAAGGAGCTCAGGAAGGAGCTCACAGATAAGCAGAATGTGAATCACACCCATTGATAAACAATTAGGAGGCTTTGGTTGAAAAATATCCTTCAAGCATGAATTTAATTAATCAATTAGATTAATTACAAGCATTTCACCAAAGCCCGGTCAGTTCTAAATTGAAGATATCACTTTAAACAAAACACTTTGGTTATTTACGAAACAGATGCTTGTTGCTGCATGAACATAGTTTAAATCACTTTCTCATAATATACCATTTTTTTAAGCTTTTGCTATAATAAGGGAATTCAACTTAGTTGCCTCCAATCTTTTATCTCCCAAGACAGTGCCTAAGAATCCATCCATCCACTTATTTATTCACTTATACATATATATATTAAAAATAGTCATTAAGCATTCTCTGTCCATGTCAACTCCCAATTTATTTAACAGTTTTGCAGAAAATTCTATAGGGATACCAATTTACAGTGCAATAAATTTATGGTCTCCAGCTTTAAATCTTGGTTGAACGTTATTCAGCAATATTTTACAGTAGATCATTAAATGTGCATTCTTAACATGGAAAGAAAGTATCAAAGTTTAGAGCTTAAAAATCTCTTATTTTGAGGTTGAATTATCTTTAGAAACGAATCTTTTATAGAAACAATAATTAATTAATGGTTTCCCATAAATATATTAGTGATACTTACTAAAAAATCATTTCATAAGCACAGCACATGTAACTGACATATTGAACTAATGCCAAATGAAATAAATAAATTCTTCTGAATAATTTTTATCCATTGTTCAAATAGTTATTAAACTTATTTTCAGTGTTTAAAATACATCTTTATATGACTATTACCTTATGAAAAAGTCTCCTTAGAAATAGTAGCATCTTCAGTGGAGCTGGGAGCTAAGATGGGTGTGGGAGGATGTGGAAAAAGAGAATTTTAAAATTAATTATGTAAGAAATTTTGAAGAGAGTTAGCAAAGTTATTTGCTACTTGACCAACTGACCAACAAATAAGTATTTCTTTATTTTCCGCTATGTAGCAAACGCTGTGAACATAATTGGAGATCCATACTTGATTAAACACCTCAAAGTATCATGATACAGGCTGTCAAGTCAGCAAATGCTACTTGACCAACTGACCAACAAATAAGTATTTCTTTATTTTCCGCTATGTAGCAAACGCTGTGAGCATAATTGGAGATCCATACTTGATTAAACACCTCAAAGTATCATGATACAGGCTGTCAAGTCAGCAAATGCTACAGTGCTGTAATATAGGTCTGAAGACGGTGCCTGGAGAGTGACTTGGATGACCAGGGAATAACCATAAGGAAGAGCTTCACAAAGGGGCAAATGAAGCTGAGCCCCAAATGATGAATACAATTTGCCAGGTGTGGAAGGGAAAGATCCGTATGGAAGGAATAATCTGCGAAAATATTTTAGTCTTTGGGAATGGCGTGTTCTGAGTCACTGGTGAATGAGGTAAGTGTTGGGGACATGAGGCCAGAGGATTGGGTGCGCAGCAGATCATAAAAAATCATGTGTAAGATGATGAGCAGTTTACGCTTTATCAAATAGATGATGGGAAGCAAGCAGAGACTTTTAAGAAAGAGCTTAACATTATTGCTTTCTCCTCTAGGAAAATAACTGGGAAGCAAAGTGGAGAAAAAATTAGAATGGAAGGAGACTAGAGGCAGGGAGTAGTTTCTTGTGACAGCCAAGGCAACATTTGATGAGCATCTAAAGCAAGGCAGTGTCAGTCAAACAGAGAAGTGGCTCTATTCAGAGTCAGATCTGAGACAAGAATAGTTTGAAATTTGGTAACTGGATAGATGTGTAAGTGAACAAACAAGAGAGAATAGAACAGAATAGAACAAATGGGAGTTCTAGTCAAGATGGCAGAATAGACAGTCCCCAGCATCACTCTCTCCCACAAATCAACCAATTTACAACTATAAAAATGTAACATCAGCCAGGCTGGGGCCACTGGAGCTCAGGGGAAGAGGAGAGACCTGTGGAGTTCATGAAGGGGGAGAAGCCACGATGAGAGAAAGAAAATACTCAAAGCATTTCAGGCCACAGCCACTTTAAGGCTGGAGCTGCTGAGCACATGGAGCAGGAGCCGGCAGAAGCCACAGCTGTGCCCTTCGAATGGAGTTGCTTGTAGGCGGTAGGGGAGAAGAGGGCCTTGGTGGCCCCCTGTACAGCAAGACCACTAATAGGGTTCCTGTGGACCCACGTAGGAGTGAAGAGCCAGAACAGCTGAAAAAAAGGAGCCAGTCAGAAGCCAGTGAGTCATTGCAAGGGTCTGGTGCACAGCCCATTCCATGGAAAGTGTTTGGAGCATGGGTGTTGGGGAAGACAGGCCCACCAGGAGAGCACTGAGGCACAGCAAGGATAGCCAATCCGCCCCCCAATCAGTACAGGACCACTCAGAGAAGACTGGTCAAAAATGTAGAATTGCATGGGGTGCAGTGTGATGAAATAATTCAGGCCCAGATCAGAGTTTCTACACAACCCAGGTGCACCCACCCTCTGGAGAGCCGGAAATACCTATAGGGTCAAACATTAAACCCTGAGCTGCACAAAAAGCCTTCCCTAGGAAAACAGCAGCAAAGCAGCTACTTAGCTCAAGAATACAGCTCAACTACTGGTTCCCATAGGAAGTTTCCTGTTTTAGAAGTAAGCAAAGGACCAAAAGTTAGTTCCAAATCAGGCACACTGCCATGCCTTGGGACTCCGCCCAGGGGCCTAGGGCATAGAGCCAAGGACCAGACCTCCACCCTCAATCAGGCACACCACCAGCACCAAGGAGCATGACAAAAACATCACCTCCATGTGGGTGGCTCACTACAGCCACCACAATAACCATGGCAGCTGCAAAAGTGGCTAGACGTATGACAAAAACATCACCTCCATGTGGGTGGCTCACTACAGCCACCACAATAACCATGGCAGCCGCAAAAGTGGCTAGACGTCACAACCACCATGCAGATGGTCCACCAGCCACTGGAGTGCATTGACACAAGGAGAGTCACCAGCAGAGACCAAAGAAAAGAAGAGGATGTCTCTCTCCACAAAGCCCATTTCAGAGTGACAGAAGAAGCATCTGCTCTCTGATAATAGAGGGGGACCTGAACACACCTTCGGCATTGGACAGATCATCTAGGCAACAAATCAACAGAGTAACCATTACTCTTTCAGAGACAGAGAAGAAATCTAGGGTTATCAGTGGTGAGAGGGGGGAGGGAGAGGGATATGCGGAGATTGGACAAGGGGTATAAAGAATAAGTACAATTTGTAACAATATACATAGTAGTAATATTGATTCAATCAACACATGTCAACATTGAATCCCCAAAATATGTACAATCAATTATGATTCGATCAAAAAAAATAAAAAATACCCAAATGGAACAGAGTGGATCAGAATGAAACAGAATGGAGGAATGTTGGGAAATTGACAGTGCTATTAACTAGTTTCATTAAAACAGGGGAAAGAAAAATTAAGCCATATTGAGATGCCTGTGGGAAATCCAGTGTATACATTAATGTAGAAGTGAATCTCAAAGAAGAGATCAAGCATGGAGACATGAATTTGGCAGTAATCAATGTAAACATATTTAATGTCATAAAAGCAGACAAGATTATGCTGGAAAATGGAAAGAGAAGACCTAGAAAGAACATTTGGGAATTCAACATTCAGGGAGCAGGCAAAGGACATTTATGAGCCAAATACAGTTTAGTATGAAGTTAATTGAATCACATATTTTTTAGCATACTAGAAAATCAAGGATGAATGATAATATTAATAACAAAAATCATTAATAATTAATACCAGAAATACATAAAATAAACCCATCATCACATGTGCTAGTATTAATGAAGAATTAATATTTTAATTTATGTAATAATATGGCATTTAGCCCAGGCATTCAGGAATGCCTGTATTTTGCTCCAGTCTGTAGTCACTTCTTTCCATAGATCCACAAATTCTATTTATTTGCAAAGAACAATGGAAAGTGCCTAAAGGATTCAAAGACACAGGTTATTGTTAGCTGGGCTTGCTCTGGCAGATTCTGTTGCAGAAAACTTGAATAAGATGGGCTGATCATGGTTATCCTAAATTCCCTACATCTAAATTATTTTTAACTAAAAATCAACAATACAAATATGCACAGGCTCCACGGCAAGAGGCCTGATTTTCTTACTGAAGACACATTTGAGCCCAATGATGGTGACAGCTGGCCTGAGTCCTGGCAAAGCCAGAAACCTTATATTCCCTGCTGCCACATTGGATATAAACATCAGATAGTTGGGCTTTGTGATTGCACTGCAGAAATAGGAGAGAGTCACACCGATGTAAAGGCATTTTAACACAGAGTTACTTACTAGCAAACGTAATCTCATCTGTGTCCTCAAATCTGCTCCATGTCAATGAGTGCTTCTGTGCTCTAGGGTTGAACTAAAGGGGAGAAGAAAGTCTTGCTTACTCTACAGTTGTATATTACATATTACGTCAGTACATTTTCTTTTTTGATAGTCTTTTGTGATATGTATTTTCTTTCAGTTGCAGATAAGAAAGCAAATTTCCAATACACTATATATTGCCCGAGGTTTAAAAAAAATTGTATTAAAGCTAGGACTCAGATTTGGTACTGATTCTACTGTAGTCTGTTTCCCGGTGTATCACCCTACCCTAAATGGAAACACCTAAATATACCAGGAGTGCATCCATATTTTAGGCTTTCCTGAGTCCTGCTGCATGTAGCAGTTGATTTCCATGAATCCTCTAAAAGTGTGCTTTCAAAAGTTAACTTGTACCTGAACATTTGCTTTGACAAGGGAAAGTGACCCTGTATTTCTGGCATATAATTTATAGTAATCGCTTAAAAAATAATTTCACACCTTTCAACTTGACATGTATTTTACAACTGAAATGGAGTCTAACTGTGCAATAGGAGAAAACCTTGAATAATTTTAGAAACTGTGTTTAAATATTTTGTGAAGGGTTGTACCTACAAATTACCTATATTTAAAATATACTCATGTATAGATGCCTGATACATGAATTTAAATGTAAAATGAGGAAAATTAACAGGCTACTTAGAATTTGGAGTGAACATCTAGATCCTCTTATGTCAATGCCATGAAATTAAAGCTACCCTCTGACTCTCGGCTTCACATGCTCCTGATATTACAGAATGTGGGTCTTTCTGCTTTTCTCAAAGATGAGTGCTCCAGTATTTCAAGGTTATCATTTCCATTATACAGGAAAAATTTTCTCCTCCTGTACTCTGATTGTGAAATTTCTGCTCTTTGGCACATGCCTCTTTTATAAATGGAAGCTTATTTAAGAGCATCATCTGAACGCACTCTAGGCCATGTGGACAGTCCATTAATACCTCAGCATTAACTGTTCAGAGCTTTAAAACCCATAGAATAATATTCAAAGTGACTGGTTTGAAACACGTGGTTCATTGCTTTTTCATCCTGGTTCTGTAAGACATGAGTTCCTACAAAATGTGTCTAATAAAGTCATATTTACATAAAAGTATCTATACATGGAATTTGGAATTTTTAAAGTATTTACATTTAGACCAAGAAAAATATCTATTATAAGTATCTCACTGTTCCAAATGATACAATTAGAATCCCAAATCAATTCAGAAGGAAAGAACAGAACTGGGATTTTTACAGGGAGGAGAGGGGGAGGTGGAAGGGGGCTGGAAGAAATTGATTAATGAACACAAAGAACGAGCACATTTTATAATGACAAATATGCCAACTACCCTGATCTGATCACCATACCTTGTATGCAAATAGTGATATTCAACTCTGTACCCCACAAATATGTATAATCAACTATGTTTCAATTTTTTAAAAAAGAATACTAGATCAACTCATTGGTTCAGAAAGAGCACTGTTCCTTTCGGTAAAATAGTAACAAAAATATTTGATTAAATATTAAAAATAATTTGCAAGTTATTCAAAGTTCTTAAAAATGCCTATGTGTTTTGACATTTCCAATCACCTGTCATAAACAAAAAATTGGAGGAGCAAGGAAGTGAAGTGAATCTGAATTTTATATGTGATTTTAACCTGTATTCAAACAGTTATTGAACAAATAATAATGGAGACTCTCTCAGTTGTATCTAGATTTATTTATCACCTTGATGCTACTTGGGAGAAAAGGAATTAGGCTTTTCGAAAAAATAGAAATTGAGATATATTCACTAAAATGGCTAGCAGAAATTTCACACAGTTTGGTCATGTATCATCCTTTTTGAGTCCTAAGTTTAATTTGTTCAAAATTTCTTTTGTTATTATGCTGTTTTAATCAAGGGCAGAATTTTAATGTTTTAATTTAGACAGAATTTCCTGCCAGACAGTCTCTTGTAATTCCAGTTTAGAAAATAGCCAAATCATGAAGATCTATCATTCCTGTATCAAATTAAACCACTTATTGAAAAGCAGTAGCATTATTAACCTATACCCAATTACACCTAAAAAGAATGTCTCGATTAACGTAAGAAAAACAGAAGAAAATACTAGATAAATGATCTAATGTAATGTACTTGAAATAAGGGTACCTGGGCTCAAATGTCAACTCTGTTTGATCGTAGCAAAGTTAAACATGTCAGCCTTAGGGATAAGCAGCTCTCATAGCTTCAGGATGTGGATGTTGTTACCTTTTCAGAAAATTCTTATCAACCTTATTTTATATGTAGAAAGGTTAAGATCCAGGAGACATCTAACTCAACTCATTTACTATTCACCTGTTGCCTGGTAAATGAGAGATGGCTTTACTGATCTGTGAGATGGAGCTCTATTGTAGTAGAAACCAATTAGGAGTGTTGGCCAAGTATTGTTAACTGATATTGATTCAAACTTAGAAGAGGAAGAAAGGAAGCCTGGGACAAATAACCACGTATGAGAACAAATAGCCATAGAATGAGAAATAAGAAGGGCAGGATCTTATAAGTTACATTTAAATTTCTACCTTGTTTACTGTTTTGGCTGCTCCAGAAAAGAAAAACAGATGAGGTGAGGGGTGTAAAAATATCTGTTTTAAAGTAAAACTAAATCCCTGATAGTATTAATGCACATACACAATACACATTCCAGAGGCTAGAGACTTTGGTAAAATTGAGTCATAGCAAACACATATTATTAAAACCTATGGAAACCTATTTAAATGTACAAAAATTAGGGGCTAAACTTCCATCCAATATAATGGAAGTGGCTCCAATCCCAAACTGCAGATTATGAAAAAAGTATCTATCAAATGTAGTAAAATTTGGTGAAAAGAGAAAATAGAAAGCTAATACAACCATGGGTTGCTTGCATCTACCATTTTAGTTTTTCTATAGCATAAATAATTAATTCAGCTGATGCTCAGCTCTGTGCCCCGTGAATATGTATAATCAATAAAAATAATTAATTCAGAAAACCATCACGTGAAACAGAAAGAAGAAAAGAGAAGGTAAATAGCAACCAGCTTGAAAACTGCTTACCAGAGTCAACTAATCTGCGATAAATGACGCTACCACTACTGCTATTACTACTACACTTTTATCACAGACACACATGAGCCCCCCCCAACCCCCACACACAACTAGCACAGCTCTCTGTGAGCCTAGATCATCTCTTGCCTGAAAAAGGGATAAACACAGAAAGCCAAGGGAAGACATGTACCTAGCAACATTGAAGAGAAAAGGTTCTCAGACAACATATTCAACTTGAAAGTATCAGTTTTTCCAAGTCACTGCCCCCAGTCTAACACAGGCCTAAATTATACTACCTCCAAGAAGGACAATATTAAAAAACTGTGCAACCTGGAATTAATTCATATAGTATATTGTTGATTAATTTCAATACTGTAATTAAGAGGTACAAAAGATATTGCACTTCCTTGTTTTCTTTAAGTTAATTTGATCTAGCTCCAAGTTTGAATACTGCAAAGTTAGCAGGAAATTCTAGCTCATTCTTAGGGCTCCTTGATCAGGCCAAATTCCTAACCATTGGGGAGGTCTCTTTCATCCTCAGATGTCAGTTCATACTAGTTAAGACTGAGATGTTTTGTTGTCTTAGCCTTTGTGATTTCTTATGTGGAAGAAAGGCTGCTTGTTCTGCCATTTCTTCAGATCTTCAGGAATTGAAAATACTCAGACCTTGGCAGTATCCTTCTTAACAGCATCAAGTGGTCAAAGGCATACTTTCTGAGTTCTTACAATATTCCCAGAGTACTGCTAATGATCATTTTGAAAGAGGTCCCTATTATCTCCGTAAACCACCACTAATCTCCTCTGCTGCCTCAACCAAACACAACTCCTATCACTGTTTCTCCATGATCTTTGCTTTCCCTCCTCCTCCAGGGAACTAAGATAAATCCCTTAAAAATTCTAGAAAACAAAAACAGGAAAATACCTTTGTGACCTTGAATAAGGCAACAATATCATAGAGATGACAAAATGAAGATCTATAAAAGAAAGTACTGATAAATTGTACTTTATGAAAATTAAAAACTCCTGTTCTTTAAAAGACATTTATTAGAAAATTAAAATATAATACACAAACTGTAAAAATTTTGAAAGTTACATATCCGATAAAGGATATGGACCCAAAATCTATGAAGAACTCCAAAATCTCAATAATAAGAAAGGACATTTATTAGAAAATTAAAATATAATACACAAACTGTAAAAATTTTGAAAGTTACATATCTGATAAAGGATATGGACCCAAAATCTATGAAGAACTCCAAAATCTCAATAATAAGAAAAGAGAGCTCACATCTGGTTCCATTTTCTGGACTAAGAAACCGAGTCCTGTGGGGATGGCTCAGGTCCATGCAAACTGGGAGTGGGATAGAGGAACATGAGGTCTTAGCTTGCCTGTACTCTTGGGTAGCCTCTTCTCCAGTTTAGAAGACCCTGCCATGAATAATTCATGGCTGGCTTTGCAGAGCACTCCATTTTGTCAGAGCACTTTGATCATCATTAATTAGTCAGAACCTGGCTCCAGCTGTCACCCAATAAAACAAAAACAGAAGTGGCTTTGCATGCCTGCCCCTAAAACTGGGAGCTTCCATCTCTACGCCAATGCTTTGACCCACAGATTCCTCTCTCTGTCCATCGCCCCATCACCTCTCAAAGGCCTAAAACCTACTGTTTTGGCTCCAAAGTCAGGCTTCCTGATGGAAAGAGGTCAGTCTCAGGATTAGCTGGTGTCCTCTGAGAAGTCATATCCCTTCTTTGACCTCACTGTCCTCATCTGGAAGATAGGAGTAATGATGCCTATCTCTGGGGTTGGTATGAGGATTATTGTTGTGCTTTTATGTTTACAAAAGTATTTTGAAAGGAATCCTCATAACACTGCTTGTGGAAATGTAAAATGGCACTGTCACTTTAAAAACATTCTGACAGTTTCTTTTAAAGTTTGATGTATATCTATCACATGATCCAGCTTTTCCATTGCTAAGTGTTACCCAGCAGAAATTTAAATACATGTCCACATAAAGACTTGCATATAAACTTTTATAGCAGTCTTATTTGTAAAAGCCAAAACTGGAAACAACCCAAATATCCATTAAAGGTCTATCCATGCAATGAAATGCCACTCAATAATAAAAAAAAAGAACTGTTGATAACACGCTACTGCTTGGATAAACCTCAAAATATTCATTCTGAAAGAAATGAATAAAAGAAGCAAGAAAAAACAAAGAGTATATATTGTATATGGAGGGGAGCGGTGGCAGGAAAAGTCAAGTGCAAGAGACTACTAAAGCCAAGAGTGCCGGAGACCAGCTCCAGTTGAGTTTGCAGGTCCTTGAAAGAGGGATGAGGAAGCCAGTGAAAATAAAAAACACAGACAGAGNTAAACAACACAATTGAAATCATGGTCAAAAGTTTTAAAGAGACACTTCACCAAAGATGCATAAATGGCAAAAAATGCATGGAAAAAAATGGTAAACATCTTTGATCACTAGAGAAATGCAAATTAAAACAATAAACTAGCACTATACACCTATTAGAATGGCTATTTTTTTTAATTGACCATACAAGTGTTGGAGAAAATTTGGAGTAACTAGTATTCTCATACACTGCTTGTGGAAATGTAAAATGGCACTGTCACTTTAAAAACATTCTGACAGTTTCTTTTAAAGTTTGATGTATATCTATCACATGATCCAGCTTTTCCATTGCTAAGTGTTACCCAGCAGAAATTTAAATACATGTCCACATAAAGACTTGCATATAAACTTTTATAGCAGTCTTATTTGTAAAAGCCAAAACTGGAAACAACC
>NW_007732289.1:110566-136741 GCF_000696425.1 Galeopterus variegatus | reverse complement strand
GTAGAATTCCAGTCCAAAACCTCAGCGTTCATTCCAGTCTTCTCCAAATGCTGTGTACAAAGCTGCTGTGGGTTGCTGTTCATTTGAAATACAGTTGGATTTATTGCTGCTTGAACTCAACACTCAACTCTAGAGTCCCTCCCTGCCGTTGCTGATTGTATTCTATTAAGGATGTAAAACATTTACATGGTTCCAAAAGTCAAAACTACACAGGAGGTGTCCCAGATCAATCACCCCCCCCCCATTCCCACGCACTCCGTGAAGAAAACCAGGCTTCTTAGTTTCTGGTTTAGCTTTCCTTGTCTTTTTACAAAAATAAGCAGATGCATGAGTATTTTCTTATTTCTCCATCTTCCTTTCATGTTTCACTGGGGTGGGGGGCAGATTTCCACACCACCAACAACCAATTCTCCAGCACCAACTGGGAGTCTGACAATTCATCCGTAGCCCAACACTGACTGCCTGAAGTTAGTGCGGACACTGCAGCTTAAGGACTCAGTCCCGCAAGACTGCCCCACGTCAGAAGCCAGCTGCAAGCCCAGGATCCCCAGGCCACCAACGTCTGTCCAACTTGGCTACAAATTTGGGGGTTCCTAAGACCCCATCTTCAGTATTGACAATTCTCTAGGATGAATGACGGAACTCAGGAAGGCACTCTATTTACCACTACTGGTTTATCATAAAGTATATGACTCACAACAGCGAAGTGGAACAGACACATGGGCACGGCGTGGTGGGGGGTGGACAGAGCTCTCACAGCCTCTCCGGGTACCGCGCTGTCTTCACCAACATTGCTCAAGAGTTGTTGGGACCAATCTCCAACCCCCTTCCCCTCCCTGGAGGTTGGAGGGTGGGGCTGAGAGTTCTCGCCCTCTACTCTGGTGACCAGCCCGCACCCTGTGGCTATCTGAGGGACCCCTGCCTGAGTCAGCTCACGAGCACAAGCAGGTCTGAAGGTGTGATCCAAAGGGGCTTGTTACGAATAACATGAAACTCTCCTAGTACTAAGGAAATTCCAAGAGGTTTAGGAACTCTGTGCCAGGAACCAGGGACAGATGCCAGATATTTTTTGTTGTGCCACATTCACTTCACGTGTACTGAGGTCGTTGCGCACCAGTGCATGGAGATTTCCCCACCCCTCTGTCAGCTGCAGGCTCCTCTAGTTTATGTGCCGCACAGCGAGCTCAGCTGCCCCCAGGATGGACGTTTACGTTGTTTCCAATAGTTTGTGATACAAACAATGCTGCCGTGACTAATTCATGCACGCGTATTTTTTTTTATTGTTGGAGATTTATCTTCAGGGTAAATTCCTAGGAGTGGTATTGCTGGGTTAAAAGTACATTTAATAATGATAAACTTAACGCCAGCTTTTTCAAGCTTTAATATAAATCTAGTAATTTTGTGTTAGTGTGAAAACATACCTCCACTTATCCCTTGTTAATGCTCCATCGGCTTGTACATTTGATATATGAAATCGCCTAAACTTTTCAAGACATTTCAAAAACATGACAGACTTGATTAACTAAATCCCCTACGTGTGCCAAACCTTAATCACACGCTGACACCTCTGATTCTCCTCAGCACTTTGAACATCTCACGGCGCGGACCTACAGATCCGTGAGCATTAACACATGACAAAGGCCACAGAGTTAGATGGTCCTAAACTTAAATTCTCTCACGCACTTTACAATGAAAACCACAGGCTGATGAGATAAAATTTAAAGCATTTCAAATTAAAACAAGTTGAGTATGTTCCATCCTCCTAAAGGCTGCACACGCTTTCATTAGCAGACAGCGTGAACTTATGGTGCTTTGACAAAGGCCACAGAGTTAGATGGTCCTAAACTTAAATTCTCTCACGCACTTTGCAATGAAAACCACAGGCTGATGAGATAAAATTTAAAGCATTTCAAATTAAAACAAGTTGAGTACGTTCCATCCTCCTAAAGGCTGCACACGCTTTCATTAGCAGACAGCGTGAACTTATGGTGCTTATTCCCAAACCTAAAGTGAGGCAGCCAGAGCAGTGGCCAAGCGCCTGCCCTCCCTGCAGCCTTCCCAGAGTCACACGGCACCCCGCCCACTGCAGGCTGGCCCCTGGGCAGGTGGGTGGGGTGGGAGGCTGCCCATCTGAGTCCCCCTTGTCAGAGTCAGACTCCGCCTGCTGAGGCATCAGGGACTCCACATGGGACTTCCAGCAGGATGCAGCTTTGGTTTGCAATCCAGAATCCCATGCATCCACCGAGCGCCCTGTAGACTGGGCCCCACCTGTCCTGGGACCTCTGACTGGTGGACTCAGACCCTATGCCCAGGACACCCAGTGCAGGTGCAGGACAGCCCTCTGCTGCCCCGTCTCGCTGTCCATGGCAAGACCCACCTGACCCACAGGGGCCTGGGCAGAGCCTAGATGGAGGGACCCTTGGAACCTGGGGGGTGCTGGGGTCTCTACAGGTCCTGAGGCACCCTGCAGAATCCTGGGGAGTCCTGGAGGGTCCTAGGAGGCCTTGGGCCCTGCCTATTGGACCCCCAGGTCACCCCTACTGGAACTAGGCCCAAGGTTTGATGGTGCGGGGTCACCATGATGCAGCAGCCTTGTCCTGGAGTGGCTTCCTCTCCTGCGTCATGGGAAACCCTCTGGGACAAGGGAGGGGCTGCTGCAGAGGCCTCAGCACCCCCCTCCCTGGAGGCCACGTGGGATGGATGGGGTGGGATGGCACGTCATGCTGATGGCTGGCCTGGGACAGCTGCAGGACCACCTGGTGGCCTGCAGCCTCCTGAGGCATCATCATCTCCCTCTCCATCCCGCCCGTGGTCCACAGGCCCAGACTGCCCAGGATGGGCAGCAAGAGATGCTTCCCAGAGCTGCGGGCAGCAGAGAAGCCCAATGCCCCCCTCCCCACCTGCCCAGAGGGTGATGTATCCAGAGCAGCACATTTGGGGGACTACAGGGCTGTCTGGCGAGGATGGAAGGGCTGGCCAGTATGGACAGCAGTGGTTGGACACACAGAAGGTCTCTGCTCCTGGGTGCAGGGATCCCTGGAGACAAGGGGGACTCAAATGGTGCCTGCCACAGGGCACCCAGAGGCCAGGGCCCCATCAGACCCCTGACCACACTCGTGGCAGGTGTGAGGCCAAGGGTCAGGGCAGGCGGGTGTGACTTGGGCACACCTGGGTTCAGCTACTGGAAAGTGGGCCTGGGGCCCTCATGTTCTGGAGCCACGGGCCTGGGCCACACAGCCCAGAGGGTGCTGGGGGAACCGGACACTGGATGGGAGCCAGAGGAGGGGCTGGCCAGGCTCCAGGCTGCAGAAACAGGCTCATTCCCAGAGTAGGGGCCTCCTGGGCTCAACCTTCCTACTGCCTGTGTAAAAGATTAGTGGTCCTGTGAAATGGCTCATTTTGGACATTTTCCTTTATTGTGTGTACAAATGTGCTATTTCATGACTTTAAAACATCGTGGGCTTTTGAAGTGACAGACCTTTGTCATCTGCTTTTATCTCTCTGCCCCATTTCTCGGCTACACAGCCCCAGTGCCGAGATCAGGAATGCCATTGTAGTCTCCACTTGCCTGCAAGAGCCACAGGTTGTGTGTGTGTGCTCGAGGGTGTGCATGCGTGTGTGTGCGCATGTGCAGCACATATGTATGTGTGTGTACCTTTTTTGTGTCTGTGTACATGTGCACACAGCATGGGAACACAGCTGAGCCTCTCCCCTCAGGTCCCCCAGGGTTCCTGAACTGCAGCCAGGAGCCAGGGTTCTGGAAAGGCCCGGCCAGTCACCCAGCCCCGTGGCCCAGAGCTCCTGGGCTTTCTGGCACAGCTGTGTTCCGGGTGCTGAGTGGACCCTTGGCTGGGACAGGTGCTACCAGCGTGGTGTGGAGCTGGCCCGTCAGTGTCCGTGGTGTCTGTTCTGATGTCTGTGAGCTTGGCCTGGACCCACGGTAGGGCTGGATGGTGCAGAGGCCTCTGGAGGGGCTGACACTAACACACGTGGCCCTGGGGTCCTTGGCCATGCTGAGACTTTGCCATGAAGAGGGGCAGGCTGAGGATCTAGTGAAGTCTGGGTGGGCTCTGGAAGGCTCTGGAAGACTGCAGAAGCCCCCATGAATGGAAGCAGCGGTTGCAGGATGCCCCACAGCTCCTGTGAGGCTCGTTCTTCCGCAGGAGGCTCAGACTGTGCCCCTGCGTTGGACCTCTCAGAGATCAGGTACTGGGAGACCTTGGGGAGGGTCCGGGCATCTAGCATGGACCCCAAGAAAGTTCCAGTCACCCAAAGCCTCCCCAGCAGGCCCTGGGTCTCTGGGACACTCCCCCTTCTGGTCAGTGCCCATCACCATCCCTGGTCATGCTAGTTCCATCCACATCAGCCACCACCCCCTAAATGTGTAGGGAGTTGGGCCCACTGGCCCACAGAAGAGAGTGGGGTCAGAGCCCTTCTGGCCCCTGCCTGGTTCCTTTGCTTGCTGTCCTCTGCTCAGAGCCCCCCTTTCTGACTCTCACTCCTGCCTGAAGGTGAGTCTCATATCAAGCGGCCCTTCCCCACCTGGCTCTGGCCTCAGGATGCCATGATGCTCCCATGGCAGGATGTGGGATTGCAGCACCTGGCCTGGGCCTCGGGCTCTCTGAGGGGTGTGGTACCAGGAGGGTCTGCCCAGCGCCAGGCTCCAGGTTTAGCTGACCACTATGAACTGCTTGTTTACTTATGGGTAAACTGAGGCATAGGTCCACTTCTCACCTCTAAGTTCCTGCCTTGGTGCTGGGGAGCTGAACGAGGACCCCGTCTCCTCCTGCAGCTCTCACACAGGCACCCCACCTCCCTCCCCCCAGGTGAGGGGTGTCACTGTGACGGCTGACCCTGTGTTGGCCCCCTGATGTGTGCCAGCATCCTCGAAACACACAGTTCACGGACAGTCCCACCTGATTCTCGTCACTCCTCTGCAGGCAGGAGCCACATCAGCAGGAGTGTGAGCCACTGAACTGAGAAAGTGAGACTTCGTGGACGGTTCTGGGAGGTGGCACTGCAGCCAATGCACTGACCTCCAGGAAGGAGGAAGGACAGCGACTCCCAACTGAGGTCTCAATTCAGGACCCTGAGGATGGGGACAGTGACAGGTGGCAATGGAGCAGATGCAGGCACAGGCCCTAGACCCACGTGAGGAGCAGCCCAGGCCCGACACAGGCCCAGGATCTGGGGTCGGGATCCCGGTCAGGATGGGGTATCCTTGCTGAGGACAAACACAGGCTCCCCAGGGGCACCCACAGGAGCAGGGCTGTGGCTGGCCCGGTGCAGGGCCTGACCTTTCATGGCTGGGCCTGGCCTCCCTCCATCTCCGGGTCCTGGCAGGAGGAGCAGGTCCTTGTGTCTGGAGGAGCTGCTTCAAGCAACAGGGACTCAGAAGGGGGTCACGGGGAGCTGGGCCTTCAGCCTCTGCCCCCGGAGGCTAGCGGCCCTCCACAGGGGAGGGTGGGGCAGTGATCGTCTCCTCTGCAGGGGTGGGCTGGAAGGTCAATTCCTAAGAGGACTTGAGGGGTCCAGAGGGGTCCAGAGGGGTCCTGCTGCAGCTTTCCCTGTGTGGGGGCTGTGGGTGGGGTCCCTGCCCTGCCCAGCTGGCCTCCTCTCAGGTCACTTGACCCAAGACCCCCTGAAACCTTCAGGCAGTGGCCTGACGCCAGCACTTACCTCTGCCCTCAGAGCAAGCTGGGGTCCAAGAGACACTTGCTCGGCATGGCTGAGCAGAGGCAAGAGGCTGGGGTACACCTTCCTGGCCTCACCCGCAGCCATGTCCACAGGGCCAGCCAAGGGGCAGCGTCAGGCCCAACAGAAGGCAGGGCCTGAGCAAGGGGCTGCTCCCCAGACCCCTCCCGCCATCACCCGTGTCCCATCAGCTGCAGAGACAAACCAGCAAAAGCTCAGGCCTTGCTCCAAGAGGCTGGTCACCCCGAGTACCCTCCTCCTGGGGGTGGGGGACGTGCCCATGGGCTAGGCAGCAGGCCTAGCCAGACAAGAACTGCCACATGGCCTCAGCCACGGGGCCACAAAGGTCTCCAGGAAGACCCGCCTGCAGCCCCAGCAGCACATACCCAAAGCAGAGCTGCGTGTGGTCCCCCCCCATGGGCACCCAGGGGCTGGCCAGCAGGATGTCGGCCTCCCCCACTCTGAGCACCAACTCCCACATTTTCTTCTTAGCAAACCGTCTGCACCAGCACAGGGTGTTAACTCCAAGACCATGAGGAGGGACAGAAAAACATACTGGCAGTGACTGCAAGGAACTGCCAGCCCAGTGTGTTTGCCTGAAGCCCCAAAACACCAGGAGGGGAAGGACGAGGAGGACCCAGGGGTGACTCTGCAGCCCAGGGACCAGAGGCAGGACCTGGGGTCAGGATCCTGGTCAGGATGCCCACAGCGCCCCATTCACCTCAGGGCCAACCTTCCTTCAAGGCTCCAGGACGCCCAGGGTGCTGAAGGTGTCACCCTCCACAGGGGCAGGCTGTCCCCGTTGACCCAGTTCAGGGTCATGAGGGTCTTCTTGCTGCAGAGGGAGGCTGGCAGGTGCTGGGATGGCAGGGGTGCACCAGGCAGCAGTTGGCCAGCTGAAGATCTGTGCCAGCTTGCTGGAGACATGGCTGTCGGTGGCCTCCAGGTAGGTCAGGTGGCTGAGGTGCAGCGGGACCGGGCAGGCGTCAGCAGGACTGGAGTGACGGCTTGCAGCCTCCAGAGGCAGCACCTGCTCCACACATGGCCCCAGCCTGGCATGAGCATCACTCTAGCTCTGGGATGCTCTCGGATGGGGGCGCTCTCCAGGACGTGCCCGTAGGGGGACGTCCCAATCACGGAGGCAGCCCCTCGGCCCCGCACAGCTGGCTTCCAGGCAGCCAAGGCGCTGGTCAGTCCAGTCGCTGTCCCTCCCGTCACTGCAAACTCACAAACAGGTGGGACTTCTCCCTGGCCCTCAGCAGGGGTGGGGGTGGGGATGGCCGAACCACACCTTCTGGGGGGTCCCATCTTCCTCCTTAGATGCAGGCCTGGCCGAGGGTCTCTTGCCTGTGCTGGGGCTTTAGGTGCTGCCCTCAGAATCTGCCACTGGTCTCCCTGGGAGAAAACCTCTCTCAGAGTCTGAAGACATCAAGACAGAGACAATAGCCAGACCGTGAACAAAGACACAGCCTCGATCCACAACAACGAGCCCCGGGAGCTAGACAGTAACCCTGGAACCATGGGCCAATCAGCCAGGACCTGGTCAGTAACGACCGTCTTCCCTAATCTCTGTCCCTGCTTCCAACTCGGGACCAACCAGAGCAGCCCAGTGTGCCACTTGCCAGTCACGCAGGACTCCACTTTGAGTTCCTGCCTCCAGCCTCCCAGGCCAGCAGCCTCCGTCGGGCACACCAGAGCCTCCCTGCCTCCGCTGTGGAAGGTGCCCCACCTGCTGCTGGCTCCGGGTCTCTGCCAAGTGCGGTGGCCATGGCTGAGCCCCTTGCTGTCAAGCTCTGAGTCAGCCTCTGCCTTGCTCATGGGGGGGTGGGGAGGGGAGGGGGTGTCTTCCTTGATGTCCAAGAGACATGTGGCTTTGAGACGGTGGGCACCCAGGGCTGCACCTCCCAGGCCTTTTCCTTCAGAGGCGGCTCATGTGGCCACTGGTCAAGGCGCCCATCCTCCACAGTGCTTGGTCAAGACAGGGCTGCCGCACTCTCCAGAAAGTGCTAGAGCTTTCTCTACAAGGCTCCACACCCTCACAGCCAAAATACTGCTGCTCCGACTTGGTGGTCACAGACGCTGGAGCTTGGACTGCCGCCAGCTGCGGGGTGCTGGTGTCTGATAAAGCTCACTGCAGCACCATGTCCCCAGGACTCACTGCAGGGGGTTCTTAGCGGGGCAGCCAGCTGTGGTGGCTCCAGTGAGCGCCCTGTCTGCCAGCCCTGCCTGGTTATGGAGACCCGGGTGCGCTGGGTGCTGGCCAGGCCTCTAGCGCGGGGGAGCGGGGAGTTGGGTGGAGGAGCTTGGATGCTGACCCCTCACAAGCGCTGCTTCCACGGCCAGGATTGTCCCCTGTGCTCCTCTACTTGTTCCTTACCTGCCCGGCAGTGTCGGCGGTGGGGGTGGGCTATGTTCTGGAGCATCCCCTCTCTCCACCCACCCACCCACTTCCAGTTTGGGGCTTGGCCAAACCTGGGAGGCTCAGCCAGGAGATGGCAAGGGGAGGGGGACACGTGGGAAGGAGGGGGACACGCGGGAAGGAGGGGGACACGCGGGAAGGAGCGGGTTGGCGGCACGGGTGGGGCATAGTGCACTGGGGAGCAGTGCGGTGGCCTCACCCCTGAGGCTTCTCCCTGAGCTGCTGGTCCTGCTCTGCCACCTGGCCCTTCTCCCCAGGGCCCTGCTTTCCTGGTAGGGGCGGGGGCCAGGATTCTGTGTGCCGACCCCCAGGTCCACTGGACCCCTCCTCCCCTCCGTCTCCAAGTGGTTCTGCTCGGCCCCCTCCCCGCTTCCAGGCATCCGGTTCCGGAGAAGTGGGGCCTGGACCCTCTCACTGCACCTGCCGTGCTGGCCGCCCCTGGCAGGTGAGACGCCTCCAGTCTCTGCAAGGGAGGTGACCGGCTCCTCCCACCCTCCCTGTCATCGCCAGGCACAGGGGCGGGAGGGACAGTCCATAGACCCAGCGGTTGGCGGCACGGGTGGGGCATAGTGCACTGGGGAGCAGTGCGGTGGCCTCACCCCCGAGGCTTCTCCCTGAGCTGCTGGTCCTGCTCTGCCACCTGGCCCTTCTCCCCAAGGCCCTGCTTTCCTGGTAGGGGCAGGGGCCAGGATTCTGTGTGCCGACCCCCAGGTCCACTGGACCCCTCCTCCCCTCCGTCTCCAAGTGGTTCTGCTCGGCCCCCTCCCCGCTTCCAGGCATCCGGTTCCGGAGAAGTGGGGCCTGGACCCTCTCACTGCACCTGCCGTGCTGGCCGCCCCTGGCAGGTGAGACGCCTCCAGTCTCTGCAAGGGAGGTGACCGGCTCCTCCCACCCTCCCTGTCATCGCCAGGCACAGGGGCGGGAGGGACAGTCCATAGACCCAGCAGTGTTGGGGGCCTTGTCAGTGGCACAGGCAACACCTCACTCAAGGGAACCCCCTGCCTGCACCCCACCCAGTTCAGGGGGAGGGGGAGGGAGGAAGACGGAGAGGGAGGGGGATTAGACCACGGGTCATGGAGGCCCCTGGAGAGGGACGACTTGATGGCTCCAGAGGCTCAGAGGGGCAAAGCTGGCACCGGCAGCTCTAGGATCCTGGAGGAAACGTCTGCAGATTCAGAAACATCCACTGAGCCTCATTTCCTGATTTGATTCATGCCTGGACAGGCCCTTTGCCCATGACAAGATCGGAAGGGACTAGTACAGGAAGGGGAAGGGGGTGGCCTGCGTGCCCCAGTCTGTTCTGAATTAAGGGAGGGGTCCCAGGGCTGCGAGGGGTGGAGTGGGGCATCCCTGACGTGGGGGCACTGAGGAGCCAGGCCTCCTGCCCTCACTGTCCCCAGCATTAGAAGCTGTGCTCAGCCATGCCCATGGCCTGCAGGTGGGAACCTTCTGGGCCCTGGGTGGTGGAGCTGCCTTGTCTGGGAACCGAAGCTTGTGGTTCTTCCTTCTGTAAGTCCTTCTGTAAGTGCCGAGGCTGCAAGCCTGACTGCTCTGGCCTGTGGGGACAAACTATGGACCCTTGGACCTCCCGGTGCAGGCACTGAGCCTCCCTGTGGAGGGCAGCCTGGTCCTCCAGAGCCCGGTTCTCTGCAGCTGTGAGAGGCTGTGTTGGGCAGGACGGGTCTCCTGGGCGCAGGCCCCTGGGTTGGGGGTTGGCAAGGGGGAGGTCTGTAGACTCTGTTGCTCCATGAGGAGCGATTGAGACCCTGGTCCCAGGCCCTATGTCCCTGGTTAGGTCAGCTTTGTCACTCATGTGTCTGGGACGCCCCCTGCAGGCAGAGCAGGTGCTGGCCACACACTCAGCTGAGGGTAAGGTCTGAGCAAAGTCCAGGAGGCCGGAGCCCAAGGGAAGCCAGGGCCGCACTGCGGGGGCCGCAGCCACCGCCCAGGCCTGCAGCCGTCTCCTGAAATGAACAGGACACCCCGAAGGGCAGTGCCATCCCGTGTGATTCTTTGCTCCCCGTCCATCCACCAGTATTTGTGGATGTCACCCGGGCTGTGGACTCATCCCCTCTTGGGTGTCGCTATGAGGCCCGAGTGCTGTGGTGAGCGTGGAGTTAGGGATGCCGCATGGCCGTGCTTGTCAGAGTCTCTGTGCTTATGTGTGAGTTTGAAACTTTTCATAATAAAAACACCTGAACAGGAAAGTGATGGAGGGAGGGGAGGGGGGGTCCTGGCTGGAAAGATCGGGGACCACCCATGGGGGATGGAGGCACGAGGACCCATTTGGGGTCTGGGAGTGGTCAGATGTGGGGAGGAGAAGGGGCTGTCGGAGTGCACAGAAGCCCTCGCCTGGGACAGGAGAGCCAGGAGGGCAGGTCTGCAGGAAATGGGGGGCAAGAAGACGGGCTGTCTAGAGCGGGCAGAGAGGGGCCTGTGGACCACGTGGGACCGGCAGGAGTGCTCTCCTGTCCTGGGACTCAGAGCAGACTCCAGAGCCAAGGGGGGGAAGGACGGGGTCTCAGGTGCAGCCAGCAGGGCTCCCTCCAGCCCTGACCCTCCTGCCCTCCCTGCCTGGCCCGGGCTCCGGTCTGCTGGGGGAACCAGTGGGATGTGGGACGCAACGTGCGTCAGCTCAAGAGGAACAGAGAAGAGCCTTCAGGCCCTGCCCACCTGGGGCCCTGACAGAGCCACCGAAGGTCAGACAGAAGCACCTTCAGGAGGAACAGCTGGGAGGGTCCTCAGGTCCTGCAGAAGTGGGGGAGGGGTGGGTCTGGGGGTGGCCTCTGCCCTCATGCCAGCGGAGATACAGTCTGGAAAGTGCATCTGTGTGCCCAGAACTCTAGGGCTCCAGGGGCCGGGTTCTGACCCCTTGGGGTGGCCCTGCCCAGTTCCGGGTCACCCAGTGACCCATCTAGCATCTGGGACAGGGCTCTAGGGGCCAAGGGAGAGCTCCATGTGACCCTAGCTCTGCATTTATTACTCAAGTGGCCCTTGTCAGAACCTTAAACCTCTTGAGCCACAAGCAGGGCTGTGGGAGCTTTGCTTGGCCCACAGTGTCTGGATTTTAGTTGAATGTGTTGTCCACATTTTAGAACTGGGGGGTTAACTGACGGGCCAGTATGCCCAACTTTGGAGCTCTCAGAAGTTTCAGCAGGCGGGCCCTTCTCTAGAGGTGGCAGCAGTCTTCAGCAGTGAGTAGGGCTAGAAAATATGGAAACTCCCCAGCAAGCTTCAGATCACCTGGCTATACAGGCAAAGTTCACGGACACCCTCTTGGGTGCAAGGAGAAGCACCCAGATGAAAGTGAGGCTGATGCTGCAATCCCTGAAGCGGGGGGCGGGGGGATGCTGCAGGGAAAATAGAGGAAAATGGTCAGGGCCCTTCACATGTACAGAATCTTGCTGAGCGTTTGATGTAAATATGCACGTGCACCCAGGTGTTCCTTGGTTATTGTCTAATGTAATTGCGCATGTGCACCCAGGTGCCCCGGGTTATGGACTTAAGTATAAAGGACGAGTGGGGCCGGCCCGGTGGCGGCGCTCCCGCCGAGGGTTCAGATCCCATGTGGAGACCGGTTCTCACTCGCTGGCTGAGCGTGGTGCGGGCGCAACACCGAGGGTTGCGATCCTGTTACCGGTCAGTAAAAAAAGACAAAAAGGAAAAAATAAAATAAAATAAAAAATAAATAAAGGACGAGTGGGGCCGGCCCGGTGGCGGCGCTCCCGCCGAGGGGTCAGATCCCATGTGGAGACCGGTTCTCACTCGCTGGCTGAGCGTGGTGCGGGCGCAACACCGAGGGTTGCGATCCTGTTACCGGTCAGTAAAAAAAGACAAAAAGGAAAAAATAAAATAAAATAAAAAATAAATAAAGGACGAGTGGCTCTGATCCACTGTCCCCACCCCCCCAGGATGCCCCGGGGGGAGGGGGCGCTACTGCTACTACTGGAGGCTGTTGCTGCTAGTGCCCCCGGGATGCCCTGAGAGGCCACCACTGCTGCTGCTGAGGACTGAGCTCATGTCATCTGCCAATGGCTCCTGGGATCTTTCCCAGTTACCTAGAGCGTGGACCTGCATGTGAGGGGTCTGAGCCCTAGGCCGACACCTGTCTTTTCAAAAAGCACAACGTGTCACAAACAGAAACAAACCAAGAGAAAGTGTGCAACTTGCAAACTACTAGTGGGAAAAGTTTTTAAAGAAAAAGATATCAAGAAAAGGCGGGGACAAAGAAAAAGCAGAGTAATAGAAAGCACCTGTAAAACAAGGCAAACCATAACTAAACCCAAAGTGTTTCATTATTTAGTTATTTGAGTTATACTAAGTTTCTATTTGTATGGCGGCGGCGGCGGCGGCGTGCACAGAAGTTTCTATTTGTATGGCGCCGCGGCGGGAGAGAAGAGGCACCTACTGCCTGGGCCAGGGAGACAGAGAAGCAAGAAGTTTCTGCAGAAAGGGACACCTGCGTTGTGCGTGTGGGGCGGGTGAGTACCCAGCCTGGAGCTGCCTCCTGGCGCATCTGGGAGCCTCTCCTGCACACTCAGGCAGAGACAGAGCCATGAGTCAGCCTTCCCAGCCTATCCTGTTCCTACATGGACGATCAGGGTGTGGGCTGCTGGACAGATGTCACCTGGGATCCATCAGCCTAGCAGGCACCATCTGCCGTGCACTCGGGCTGGCCGTGACAGACAGGAGAGAGTGCAGGAAGCTTGAGCGGCTTCCGACAGCCTTAATGCAGAGCAGAGGGGCTCCATGCCCAGCCTGCCTTAAAACTTCAAACACGAACCAAGTGCCTTCAGCGGAGGCCCCTAAATGAGCAACACAGACTGGCCCTGTTCCCGCTGCGCCCCTCAGCACAGGTGCCTGCTGCGGCCAGCCGCTGGACATGGCAGAGAGCCAGCTGCAAAGGCACCAGGGCCAGAGGGGCTTCTGTCCTGTCCACATGGCGTGGCTGGTCCAACAGGTCCAGCACCACCTGTACATCAGGGCCGGTGGCCTCCCGGGCCCAGAGAGTGATCCCAGGTCTGGTGAGGTGACCACACTGCACTGTGGGAAGGGCCACGTCTGGTAAGCTTTGGCAGGGCCTGACACATGGTGCCGCTCATCCCAAGCCCACCAGACACCCCAGCACTGGAGCTCCCCCTGGGTACTCCTGGCCCTGTGTCTGAAGGGTGACTGTCCTGGGCCCATAAAGGAAGAATGGCTGGCCCTGACCAGGAAGGACAGTGTTCAGGGATAGAGTCTTGACCATCACCCATGTGGCCACAGTCGGCTGTTCTAAGCAGTCTGAGAGGGTGACCACGCAAGACCCAGGATCTAGAGCCTGCCCCAGGAGGTCTCTGGAGTCCGAGCCCAGCATGTGGGTAGGAGGAAGAAGAGGGAGAAATGGCGGCCCGTGTCCTAGCAGGGCAAGGGAGGGTGGGCAGGGGCCATGGTATTCAGGGGACAAGGGGGCAGGATTCAGGACAGGCCTGAGGGGCCCCTCATGCTTTGAGCTGGCAACAGATGGGTCCTGGACCGGAACGTGAGGGGCACCCATGCAGAAGCTTCTGGAGCAGCTTTTGGGGGGAGACCTTGGGGAATTACTGGTGGGCATGAGGATGGGGGCCAGCCCCCCTGCCCGCTGCCTGCACACCTTGTCCTGGGTGCTGCTCCCCCTCTGGGCCTCAAGAGCAGAGTCCACTGTGCTTGTCCCTGCTGGCCCTGCCCCGGGAAGGAGAGAGAAGGCGGCGGGCGAGCTGGGAGACTCACCAGGACAAGGCACGGACCTGGGCTGCCAACACTTTGTCATCCCCACGTGGCTCTTCCAGCACTCTGCTGAGTCCTGCCCCACACCTGGGCCCCTGGAGGCATCTAAGTGGGAGGCAGGGACTGTACCCACCAGCAGGCCAGACCTGGTGTCCCCAGGGCGGAGGCCCCTCCCTCTGGCTGCCACCTCAGTGGCTCTGCAGGGTTAGGTTGGGGCCGGGCTGCCTGCAGGCTCCTGTGGCAAGTTGGCTGTCTTGGCCCCCTGCAGTGGCACCCTGGGGTCAGCTCCTCTCCTGGCTGCCCCTACTCCCTACAGGGAGGCCACGCTTCAGCAGCTTGAACAAATTTATCTACAAAAGCAAACTCTGCAGGTGTGGGGTGTCCTGGAACCTACTGGGGGCCCTCTGTCCTGCCTTTGCGACATTCCTGTAAGTCTGAATCCGTTCTCAAACGTTTTTTGATAAACATCAAACATCTCCGTGTGCTCACAAACCAGTGCGCCATGGTTTCATGTCACCTGGGAAGCCGAGTGGATACGATGACAACCTCATCACCGGGCTTGCAGGGCCGAGTCCCGAAGAATAAACTGCCACATGCGGCGTCTGCACGGGCCCCAGCCAGGCCAGGAGGTGCCCACTAAGGTACCCTGACAGTGGCTCCTGACCTCCCAGAGCCCCTGAGGACTGACCCTCAACCAAGGAACCCCGGGCGGGAATCCCATGCACCGTACGGGCCACGGAGGGAGCCAGGTGGCGGAGCCCGAGCCCTGGGGGCTGGGAGGGGGAGGGAGGGGCAGGAACCCCGAGGACNCCCTGACAGTGGCTCCTGACCTCCCAGAGCCCCCGAGGACTGACCCTCAACCAAGGAACCCCGGGCGGGAATCCCATGCACCGTACGGGCCACGGAGGGAGCCAGGTGGCGGAGCCCGAGCCCTGGGGGCTGGGAGGGGGAGGGAGGGGCAGGAACCCCGAGGACACCCCCTCCCCGAGCCACCAGCGCACTCCCGGGGGCAGCACCCATGGGCCCTTCACACATGCCCGGTCCGGGAAGGTCTGGCACAGCCTCTGAGGTCGGAGGTCTCATCACAACCAAGGGCGGGGGCAGGGCTTGTGCACTCTGACCCCTAGAGCTCTCTGCGTTTTCTCTCTCCTAACCCTTCTCATTCTTTATTTTATTTTATTTTAGTTTTACTTTATTTTGTCAATATGCGATGCGGTTGATTATTGGGACCCATTACCTCCCTCCCCCTCCCTCTCCCCTCTCCTCCCTCCCCCCCCCAACAATGTCCTTTCTGTTCACTTGTCATATCAACTTCAAGGAACTGTAATCGTTGTGTCTTCTTCCCTCCCCCTCCCCCCAGGTTTTTGTGTATTTATTTATTTTTAGCTCCCACAAATAAGTGAGAACATATGGTATTTCTCTTTCTGTGCCTGACTTGTTTCACTTAATATAATTCTCTCTAGGTCCATCCATGTTGTTGCAAATGGCAGTATTTCATTCGTTTTTATAGCTGAGTAGTATTCCATTGTGTAGATATACCACATTTTCCATATCCACTCATCCGATGATGGACATTTGGGTTGGTTCCAGCTCTTGGCTATTGTAAAGAGCGCTGCGATGCACCCTGGGGAACAGGTATACCTTGGCCTCCATGATTTCCATTCCTCTGGGTGTATTCCCAGCAGTGGGATAGCTGAAAATGGTCGAACCAGGGTAGATCTATCTGCAATTGTTTGAGGAATCTCCATACCATTTTCCATAGAGGCTGCACCATTTTGCAGTCCCACCAACAATGTATGAGAGTTCCTTTTTCTCCGCAGCCTCGCCAGCATTTATCGTTCAGAGTCTTTTGGATTTTAGCCATCCTAACTGGGGTGAGATGGTAGCTCAGTGTGGTTTTGATTTGCATTTCCCAAATGCTGAGTGATGTTGAGCATTTGTCCATGTGTCTGCTGGCTGTTCCTAATCTTCCTTTGCCTTCTCATTCTTTACAAACAGAACAAAACAGCCAGGAGCAGCAGAGCGACACCGTCAGGCTGCAGAGGCCGGTGACTTCAGGAAGGGTCCCCTGGCCTCAACCCTCCCCCGCCTGCCAGGGTGCAGGCAGCCCGTTGAGTGGCGCAGCCACTGCGCCCACGCTGTGCATGGCGACACGCTCTGAGCGGCTCCCTGGTGACGTCTAGAAGAGCCTATGACTGGGAGCCGGGCAGGAGGCCACCTGCAGAGACAGCTCTATGGAGCCTTTGAAAGTGCAGCAGCTGCTGAGGGCTGTTGGCCGGGTACCCGGGGGACAGAGAATGGGGGACAGGACCCTCTGAGTGAGAGGCCACTTGGAAATGGCAGGCTGTGCCGAGCCCGCGGACTGGGAAAGAAAGGCACCCTTAGACGTGACTTGGTATTGGAAGGGGACCCGTTCTCAGCATGGTGCCCTCATGTTCATGACAAAGGGGTGCAGCCGGCTGGGCAGCTCCAGCCTGGCCGCGTCCATCCGTGCCGTGCCCGCGGGGACCTGGGGCCGCTCCCTGCCCCACTCCTGTCCGGCCCCGCCGTGTTCCCCTGGTCCTGCACTCCGGGACCCCCTGAGCCAGCCCTCGGCTGGACGGCGGTGGATGGAGGCACCGCCACCGCGACCCCGAATATGCGGACGCCGCACTCCGTGTACAGGAGCCACAAAGGAGCCGGGGAGCCCGTGTGGCTGGCGTCCCTCAAGCAGGGAGCCTGGTGTTCATTCTCTGTCCCCTGAGAACTGTCCTGCGAACATGTGACAAGCCTCCATCTGGCTGTGCATCACAGCTCTTGGCCCCAACGCAGCTGACCCAGAAGTGCAACCTGCCGGGATCACCACAGTCTCCCAGCAGCTGCCTGCTAAGGCACACACAGGTCACCCACCGGGGAGCGGGCCTGGTGGGGGCACTGTAGAAAGGCAGGGACGTGGAGAGTTTCTCCCCAAGTGTAGGCTGAGCCCTAGGGGACCAGAGACCTGAACACCTGCTCACCCCCAGGCTCCCTGGGCCCCAGCCTGAGCTCCAACCTGAGCCTGGGTTCCCTCCACCTACCCCATGGCAGCCCCACCCAGGTCGGGCGGAGGAGCCCCATGGGCTTCTGGGTGCAGAGGGCTTAGCCACCCACCTCCTGGGGCTCAGCAAGCCTCACAGGCCAGAACCTGGGAAGCGCCTACACTGCAAAAGGCCCAGCGTTGCCTTTCTTTGGGTCACGTGTGGCCACAGATGGCCTGCCCTGCCATGGCAGGGTGAGGAGGAACCTTCTTGTCCTCGGTGGCCAGAGGATCACACGGCAGCAGGGGGTCTCAGCCCACAGGCGCCTTCAGGCAGGGGGCATCCTTCAGCATCTGCTTCAGCCCGTCTGTGAACCTCAGCCGAGGTTCCTGCCCCCTGCCCCAGCCCGGACCCTGCTGCTGCTGCTAGGCAGGACGAGCCTCTCCAGGACTCCACACGTGCCCCAGAGTTGTTCCTGCAACTTGGAGGCTGGCCGAGGGGCAATGGCTTGACAGGGCCCACAGAACCAGAGCTGCGTCTGGGGCAGGTGGCCTCCCCCACAGACGTGCCTGTCACCGCCTGAGCTCTGGGGGCACCACAGTGTGCTGACTCCAGCTCCTGCCAGGTCCTGGCTGAGGTCCAGCCCAGACCCCCAACCAGACCAGCGGCCTCCGTGTGGAAGAAGCTGGGAGTTCAGACCTACCGCCCAGTCGTCAGCTGGCTGCTCATCCTAATGGTCGTTAGGCCAGGATTAAATTAGAAACTGGGTTGTTAATTATCCTCTCTTAGATTGTTTTCAAGCCAGAACAGTCCGCCAGGGCTTTAGTCGAGAAGAGGAGTTCCTCAGGCCCACACCTCCAGGGGCTCCTGACTGCAGACCCTGCCCCCAGCGCGTGCTGCAGCCCTCAGTGCCCTGAGCCCGGGCAGCTTTTGCTCCCTGTCTCTTCCTGGGCTGGCAGTGCCTGACTGGGTCCGGCCCCTGAGTGTGGACTGTGCTGTGCCGCCTCTGGGGAGGGCAACTCAAGCAGACAAGCCCCGGGGTTTCCGGTGCCCTTCCCGCCGAGACTGAGTGCTTCCCCCGATAGCCCCCCAGGACACAGAGCCACCACAAACTCCCACTGGTGCTGCCTGCCAAGGGGATGACAAGCCCCACGGAGAGAAGACCAGATCCTACAGCCAGCTGGCCAAGTGGCCCAGTACCCAGGGCTATACCATTGGTCACCCCAGCTTGATGCCAGGCTGTTTCTGATGGGTTTGTGTGAATAAAAGGCTGTGCTGCTGAGGAGGTAGGACTGGTGGCCGCAGGCCTGGGCACGACTGAGTGTGTGTCTGCAGAGGCCCGTGGGAGCCACAAGACTGAGCAGCAGGCCTCAGGGCCTCCTTCTGGGGTTTGGTGGGTGCTGCATGAGGACAAGACGACCTGCAGCACACTGCATGTGTGTGCCCGTGCGCACACATGTATGTTGTGTGTGGGCATGGGCTATGTGTGTGGACAGCTGTATGCCTGTGCACATGGGCACGGTCGTGTGTGCTCGTGTGTGTGTCTTACCATGGAGGTATGCTCATGTGTGCTTAGGTGGAGGTGTTGGCCTGTGTGTGTGCATATCCACGTGTGCTCATGTTCACATGGGTGTCCCTGTGTGGCTTCCCGTGTGTTTGTGCCATGGAGGTATGCTCATGTGTGCTTAGGTGGAGGTGTTGGCCTGTGTGTGTGCATATCCACGCGTGCTCATGTTCACATGGGTGTCCCTGTGTGGCTTCCCGTGTGTTTGTGTATGTGTGTGTTCATGTGTGTCCCCATGTGACTGCATGTCCTCATGCCTGTAGACATGAATGTGCTCCCGTGTGCTCTGTGAGTGCTCTGTGAGTGCCCATGTGTGCAGGCCCATGAGTGCCCACATATGTGTGCACAGGGCTGCTCTCAAGGCAGGACCACAGAGTCCAGCAGGCTTGGAAGCATCAGGACATTTCTTAGAGTACCAAGCACTGGCCTCAGCTTTAGTTTATTGGGGCCATAGGCCTCAGCTGGGCCTGGCTGACGTTTCCATTTATACATGGCCTGGGCTGAGGGCAGCCACAGAGAAGTGGGCAGGGCCTCCAGGAGCCAATGCCTGTGTGCACTGCCCTGGACTCCAGGGTCCCCAGGGATTGGTGTTGGCAGGGCACCACTCCCTGGCCTGTCGCCCTGGTGGGCTCCAGTCTACTGTGTGTGGCCTCCCTCTGTGCCTGCAGGGAGGTGGGCTACTGATAGGCCCATCTGAGGGCCCGACAGGATTAGGCCGGATTACACACCCCAGAAGCCTCCCCGTAGTGGCCTGAAGGCAGAAGAGGCTGCTCTGTCCTGACCAGGAGCTGCACCAGCAGCAGGGCTGGTGAGGGAGGAAGGAGGGAAACTTTGCTGGACCTGCTGCTTCCCTGGGGGCAGGGCAGAGGGCCTGTGTCTGTGGAGCAGAGACACACCAGCCTCCTGACCACTCGAGCCCTGGGCAGCTGGGGAGGGCCTAGGTCAGGGTCGACCACACCCTTCCCTTTCTTCTTGGCAGCAGGACGCCGGAGCCCCTGCTGCTCCTCTCCACTCGAGCCCTGGGCAGCTGGGGAGGGCCTAGGTCAGGGTCGACCACACCCTTCCCTTTCCTCTTGGCAGCAGGACGCCGGAGCAGAGGCGCCTGCTGCCAGCTGCTGCAGGCTATGCCCCACACGCCCTCCCCCTGGCTGGCCAGAGCAGGCAGGAGGGTGGTGGGCAGGGGCCTGGATGACCACGACAAATGGAATTCTTTAAGTTTTCAACTTAGAAAGCATGTTCCCTTTGACTGTGTATCTCAGCTCCTCTGTGGGTGAGACAATGAAGGAAACTGAGGCCCAGAGAGGTTAAGATGCCAGCTCAGGTTGCACAGCTTCTTCCAGCAGCTTCTTCCAGGGCCATCCAGAGGCCACATGCATCTCCCCTGACCGCCCGCTCACCCCCTGGTTCTGGGCTGTAACCAGCATTTGACACAGACCTCAGCTCATGCTGGGCCCATAGCTTGTCCTGTGCTGTGGGTCAGCTGTGAGCTCCCAGAGGGTGGGGTGACCCAGAGGCAGGACAGGGCTGGGCAGGGATCTGAGATGTGGACCCCCATTCCAACTCTTCACTCCCACAGGCCGCAGCTGGAATCTTCCACCTGCCCCAAGGCCTGGGCAGAGGGGCATGAACGGGCTACTCTGTGCCGGGGCTACCAGGCAGCCCCCGACCTGCAGGCTTCTCGTCACACGTTACAACACCGCTGTTTATTACTGGGGGGAGCAGAGTTCTTCCCCTGGGATGGAGGGAGAAAGAAATAGAAATGACCCGTTAAGCCTGCATCTGTCTTGAGACTACCTGTCTTTGAAATGTCACCGTACCGGCAATAAGGAGACTTCAGCTCGAAGGAATGTCTCTGTCCTTGGGGTGATGGGAGTTGCACTCTTGTCCTTGACAGCGTGTATGTTGCTCCACAGGATCTGCCAGGGTGGCCCAAGGCAGACACCCAGCCTCACCCACCTCCTGCAGGCTGAGGCCAGTGCCCCTCAGCACCTGGGCCGTCCCAGCGCCCCTCCCCTGCGATTCACAGGCCCTTCCTTAACTTCTAGCTACTCTGGGCTTCCAGGAAGCACAGTAATGTAGTTCTGGAATCAGACTCTCAGTTTGTAGAACTAACCAGGCAGGCCCTCTGGGCTCTGCATGAAGATCCAGGCAGCCACTTTGGTGGCTCCAGTGTGACATGGTCCCTGCATCCGGCTGTTCCACAGCAGAGAGAGGCAAAGCCCCACGTAGACCACCCTAACCTTGCCCAGGAGAAGCAAGACTCGAGGAGAGTACCAGAGGCCAGAGCCCTCCACGTCATGAGCACAGGTCAACCACCTGTCCACGGCCATAAGGGTTGTTTTCCAGGACTTTCATATCATCCGCAGGAGGCAGCCCTCACAACTGCAGCCTGAGAGATGGGAGGAAAGTGGGGTGCAACCACATAAACGCGTTCTGCATGACTCTGTCCAAGGTGTACAACCCTGCAGCCCAAAAAGGGCTTAACCTCCTGCGATCCATCCAGAACCACACGCGCCATGCACCTGAAACATTATCAAGCAGTGACATGGTTTTCGGCCAGGCCAGGGGCAAGGTGGTGAGTGACCAGCGTCTTGTGCAGGGCCTCGGGTAGGACTGGCACAGCAGACGCTGCCCGGTGCCTCTCTCAGTGCCAACACCCAGGAGCTGAAGCTGGGGAGCCTCTTCCAGAGCCCTGCAGATGCCGGTGACTGCCCTGCAGCGGGAGGGCCAGTTACATGACAGTCAGATGGTCCAAAGGGGGCTGTGGAAGATGTGGAGGCGGGAGAAGGGTCTGCTCGTTTTGTTTTTAAAGCCTTCGACTTCCTGGAGTTCCTGACCTGGGGAAGATTGCTGTGGTCATCAAGGCCCCTGCCCACTGCTGGGGGCTGCTCGGGGTCTTCTTGGAGAAGGCCTAGCCCTGGCCTGGCCCCTGTAAGTGCTGGGCTGTCCAGACAAAGGACATCAATTCCGGGGTCTCCCAGCAGCTAAGTGCGCTGCTGCCTTGAAGCCGTCTTCACAGCCAGGAGCTGTGGCCCACGCACGGCACGGATTCCACAGGTCCCTCCCCGCCTGGAGACGAGACCACGCATTGTCCCCAAGATGTACCGCCTGTTTATTCAGGCCCTTTGAACACTCCTCCTGCATTGTCCGCCGCCTGGGAGAATCCTGCCCCGCCACCACTAACAATGCGCCCTGGCCGCCCAGCCATCATTAAAGGGGCCGGACACATACAACATCTGGCCACCGCCGGAGGGGTGGCTGTGTCCCTCAGGACAGAAACTTGGATACAAACTTTTATAGTAAAGTTGCCACGGCCCAGCTGACCATGACCCTCTGACTTCCCAGGGGTGGGGGCCAGGCCCAAGAGGACACCAGTCTGTTTCTCCCTGAGGTGTGGTTTGGAGCTGTCACCCTTCTACCTCCCTCAGGGGCACTGAGAGCTCCCTTTAATGGTGAGAAGGCAACAGGGAGATGGCTGGAGGGTCCCCACCCCCTGCCCCCTGCCAGGAGGCAGCTGCCCATCCCACCACACCTGGGACCACCCCTCACCCACCGGAGGTAGCCCGGCTTCCTGGCAGCAGGGGAGGGACCCACACATCAGCCCTTCCCAAAGCACCAGGAGAGCAGGGGCCTGGGGCTTGAACCCGCCAAGTCTGCCTTCTGCCTCCCTTGTCTTCTCTGGGATGGGGCCATTCACAACACCAGACTGGGACCCCCACCTCCAGGCTGCCACTTCCCCTACCCTGACCTGGACACCAACCATGCCGTAAACTTTCCAGAGTCCTCAAAGCAGGCCCTTGGGCTGTGTGGCGAGGGGGGCCCCAGGCCCCATCCCGCGGGACCCCCTGCCAAGTCGCCATGTCTAAACCCATGTCCTCTCACAGAAAACGGGGTGATGATGGATGCCTCCGAGGGGGGGTTGTGTCCTCTCATGGCTGTAACGAGTCACGCAGACTCAGTGATGCACACATCGCAAACCCATTGTCCCACAGTTGCACAGGTCAGACACCCAACACGGGTCCACGGGGCATCCCAGGGTTGCCAAGGCCCTCGTGCACCTCGTGGCTCTCCCTCTTCCCGCTCAAGGAGCCCATGGCTGGATTGGGCTCACCAGACAGTGCGTGGTGGTGCCCCAGCTCCGCCTGTGCCACATGACCCGACATCCTCCCAGGTCCCCCGGGTTAGGACTGGGCATCAGGAGAGGCTGTTCTGTGCCAGACAAAAGCACGTACGTATTGCTCTGGATACACAGTCAATCAATAAAGATGGTTTTCTCTTCTAATTCTCCTCTTTCATGACATTTGGCAAAGGTGTAAAGGGTAAGTAGGAAGGTAAAGTGGCAGAGAAGATGGAAAGAGAGCAGGAGACACAGAAAGAGTGAGAGCTCATGGAGCGGGGCCATGGGACAAGGGTCCCAGCGCTGCCCACCCACGCTCTTTCTCTCCTAGTTTCCTTCTTCATTTGAGCCTTTCCCCGTCAGGCCTCACCCGGCATCCCCAGGTGCACCTGAAGTCCCACCTGTGCACTTCATGCCCCACCTGTGCACCTCAGGTACTGCCTGTGCACCCCATGTCCCACCCATGCACCCCATGGCCTGTCCCTGCACCTCAAGTCCTGCCTGTGTACCCCACGTCCCACCTGTGCACCTCTAGTCCCACCTGTGCACCCCAAGTCCCACCTGTGCACCTCAAGTCTTATCTGGTGCATCTTACGTCCCACCTGTGTGCTTCATGTCCTACCTGTGCACCTTCATATCTCACCTGCCCCTCCATCACACCCACTAACTGCCAGAGTTCACCCCAACTGGTCTCCCTCTCGCCAGAGTCCTGGATAAAGTGCCACTTTGTATTTGGAGCAACATTCCAACAAGTTGAGAAGGAAAAAATGAAAGGCTCCAACAAAAATGCCTTTGGGAAGGTGGACAGCCCCGGCCTTTCGGGATGAATTGGCAGCTGTCTGGGGCCACAGCAGACAGCAGTGTCCTATGAGGACAAGGCAAAAATTGATGGTTTCCAACTTGGCTTTTCCTTGGAGGTTACTGTCTGGGAACTGAAGCCTTTGGTAGAGGCTGGAGTGGGTGATTCTGCACTGGATGAGCCCACAGGAGTCAGCTGCCTGCACAAGATCAGGCAGGCAATGGCCCCATTGTCCACAAACTGCTGGTGACATGTGGCTGGCTGCCAGGTAAGAGAAATGTCTGTGGGGTTTTTCCCATCAAGGACTAGACACAAGTCATCATATCCAAAAGGGGTTGAGTCACTTTCTTCAATGATGCAGTGTCACCTTCAGTCACTGGCCACCGTCTGGCACGGCTGCAACACGACCTCAACTGCGCAGCATCAAACACTCCTCTCTGTCCACGTTTTAGGAGGGGAGGGAGCACTTCCTTTTAATCCTGCCAAATTTCAGATTTGGCCATATAAATTCTACAAAATGAATCCATCCTCGGAAATCCTCTCATTACTCCCGTTGAGAGCTCGCCCTTCCAATTCTCTGACATCTGTGACGACCACTCAGGTCTGGAAGGTAAACACGTACAGCTGAGCCTCGAACAATGCGGGTTTGAGCTGGGCGGGTCCACGCAATCACAGCTTTTTTCAGTAAATACAGTGGGCGCTCCATAGCCTAGGTTCTGCATCTGCAGATTTAAACAGCCTCGGGTGGAAAACGCGGTATTTGTGGAATGTGGAACCCACGTATACAAGGGCTGACCTTTTGTATCTGCAGGTTCAAGGGCTAACAGGGATGTGAGAATCTGCGGATTTTTATGTCTGCCGGAGGTCCTGGAACAAATCCCCTGGGAATAATGAAGGATGACTGTATTGATTCACTATAAAGTCAGCATCAAAAGGAGTCATCCAAACACAGGAAGGAAACAATGCCACTCAAATTGGGAACGGTATCTGCCAAAGTGCGGGGCCAGTGAGGCAGTCTTCACGGTTTTGCCATCATTTCAGGGCACAGCTGGGATTTGAGGGGGACCCCTCTGCTGGCCTCAGCCCACTGCTAGAGGCTGTGCCCAGCCTGCTGTCGAAGTGTTTGCACAGACACAACAAGCCTGCTGCGAAGCCATATGCCCACAGGCATCCTTGTCCCTCCTGGTGGCCAGAGACACTGCCGAGGCTCCTTTTGCATGTGAGATGTGGGCGTCTGCTCCCAAAGCCACCATGTTAACAGGAGGGGGTCTTTCCTCACCCCCACCACCCTGCTCCCCATCCCAGGGCCTCTGTTAGCCAGGCCCCAGTGGGTGCTGGAGACCCCACTGTGCAGGAGACCTTTGTGTGCTGAGGCCTAGGTTCCCATGCCTGTCCTGGGGGGTCCTCTCCTGCCCCTGTTCCGCATCCCACCTCTGCCTCCTGGCTGGAGCTGGTGCTAGGCAGGGGCCGGTCTTGCTGCACAGGGCAGGGCCCTGGTCTGGAGCTGGCCCTACCCTGCCCCACCAGGAAGAACAACAATTCAGACACCCAATGGGAAGTGTGGAAAAGGGCAAGAACCCAAGGAGGGACTGTCCCTCGGGTCAGCAGGGAAGGACTGTGGCAGAGTTGACCTGCTCCTGACCCCATGTCCCTGTCCTTCCCCCATGCAGCCTCGGCCCGCTGGGGTGAGGATCCTCTTCATCCACAGATGCCACCCACGGGGCTACCCAGAGCGACTTGGGCAGACTCGGGGCAGGCCCATGCCAGCCTGCTGTCATCCTTACTAAAATTTTTCTTTGAATGCTCCCGTGAGTGGCCTGCTGAAGATAAACTACCCTAAGAGAGGCCTTTAAAGAAGGTTCTTTAATGATGCGATTATCTTCAATCATCCCGGAACATCTTCATTACATTAGAAAGGAAGAGGCGACCAGTCTCAGAGGACAGAAAGGACTGACTCACCGCAGACACCAGCCACAGCCCCGGAGCCCCCCGAGGGCCCCTTTCAGCGATGCTCCTAAATTTGCACGGAGAAAAACTTCCTAATTGAATTTCTCTGGCTGAGCCGGGCAGTTACGGATTTTGTTAAAGCACCTTTGATCTGTCGAAAGTAAATGCATGTACAGACCGAGATTGCTGTGTCTGTGCTAGGATGTGAGTCGGACGCGAAGTCATTACCGCGAACCAACGTCACGATCGATTCTAAGACCCAGCCCTGGTTCCGCTCTTCGGGCAGAGCCTGCGGAGCGGCGCCGGGATCTGCAGGGCCCGAGGCTTTTAAACCGAGAGTTTGGCTGTGGAGGAAGAATCCGCATCCGTGCCGGTCCCTATGGGCCGGGTCCTCGGGCGCCCCCCGCAGCCCATCCCAGCCCGCCCGGCTCGGCCGCTCTCCGCGGGACCGCAGGGACCGTCCGGCCAGGCAGGTGCGGGGCGCCGAGGGCACGTGCAGCCGCGGGCCGGGCACCCCGGCCAGGAGCAGCGCGAGGCGACGCGCCCGTGCCCTGAGACCCGCGTCTGACGCCCCGGAAGGACGCTCCGCGGCTCCGAAAAGCACCCAGGAAGACGCGGAGTCGCCTGTCCCGGCGCGGGGCGGGTCACGCGTGGCCCCCGGGTGTGGCGGGCGCCGGGAGTTCCGAGCTCGAGGGCTGGGACACAGCGGGGAGAGGAGCCAGCGACAGACAGCTGGACGACACGGCGTGTCAGGGCGCCGAGCTCTCCGCGTCGCCAGATCCGCGCGCGGCCAAGGGCTGGTGGCTCGACAGTCGTCGGTTCCTCCGGGCGGAGAGTCTGGGCTGGGCCCGCGCACTGCGCGCGGGAACAGCTGGCACCGGGAGCCCGACGTGG
>NW_007732289.1:108334-110543 GCF_000696425.1 Galeopterus variegatus | reverse complement strand
CGGGGTCTGCGGCCCACGACCCCGAGGCTTCTCGGCTCTAGGCCTCTCCTGCGCAGCACCCCGGCCCCACCCCGCGCCCCTGCGGCGCTTAACGTCCGCCTCGCGGTCCCCGCCTCTGTTCTCGCACCGCTCGGTTCCCGCAGCGGCCGGAGCCTCTCGCTCTTCCAAGCGGGCAGGGTCCCCGTCCCTGAGGTGCGGGGCCCGAGTCCACAGCGGCCCACCTCCCTTCTCTCACCGCAGTGGCTCTCGGAGTCTCTCGCCTCTGAGGGCCGCGCCGTGCAGCCGGGACTTGCATCGGGAACGCGCCTTTGCGGGGATCCGGCGGAGTCGGGACGGGGGCGCGCCGCGGCGTGTCGGCGCCCGCTTTTTGCTCCGCTTTCCTCTCAGTGTCCCCAGCCCTCCACCCTGCACCCTCCGAAAACACGGGAACAGCCACAAGCCGCGGACGCCCTTCTCCACGGCGCAGCTGCTGGCGCTGGAGCGCGGGTTCCTGTGCATCGCCGAGCGCGCCGAGTTCTCCGGCCGCCTGAGCCGCACCGAGGCGCAGGTCCACATCTGGTTCCAGAACCGCGGGGCCGAGGCCAAGCGGCTGCAGGAGGCCGCGCTGGAGAAGCTGCAGCTGGCCGCCGAGCCGCCGCTGCCCTCGTGCGCGCTGCCCTGCGCCCTGGGCGCGCACCTGCCGGGCGCCCTGCCGCACGCACTACCCGTCTTAGGGCGGCCCGGACACGCGCCCGAGGCGAGGCCGTGGACCGGGGGCTCCGCCTGGGGGCGTCGCGAGGCGGGGAGATGCTGATCTCGGCCCTCGGGGCAGATGCGGACAGCGCGGTCGGTCGCAGGGTCTCCGGGCCGCGGGCCGGTCCTTGTGCATCGAACCGCTGCTCCTGGTCCCCAGCGTTTCGTTGCGTTCTTTGTTTTGTTTTACTTTTTAGTGTTTCGTGTTTATTGTCGTTGCTGGTGTTAACGCAATGCTGTAATTGATGCCCGAAGCCATTTGTGCGTATCTTCCAGATATTTAAAAACTCTTTAAAAATCATGTTCCTACCAAACTGTCTCCTGAAAGGCAGTGACCATAGTTTCATGGTGTCCTCGAATGGACCAAAATAGGTTTTCCCATTTTGTGCGAAGCAGCCAGTAAAGATTTTGCGGTTTACTGGTGGACCTGCCTCTGGCTGTGACGCTCGAGTTCCTCCAGGTGACGCTGTCCAGACACAGGAACTGACTACACCGTTTGGGCTGCGGCAAGGAACTAATTCCCAAAGAAAGGGACTGGAATAACAGATTGATGTCAGCGTCGCCGAGAAGAAACTTACAGATCACTTCCGTCTAACTAAAGTTGTTACCGTCGTGACCGAAGGGAAACTTTTACGTTTATTTGAGGAACATTTTTTCATTTACTTTATTAGAGAAGGTTCAGGGAGACTGAGGCGAAGTGCCGTCACGTGGGAGCGTGGGGTGTCAGCTGTGCCGCGGTCGCCCCGAGGGAGGCCGGAGGAGCGGGGCGTCTGGGGGCCGGGTCCTCCAAAGGGCTGTGCGCTGACTTGGCCTGGGTGACCGGGGACCCGCGGGCGTCCTGCTGCGGCTGATTCGGTCGTGGATCGCGCGCCACCGGCCGCCTGCACCTAAGTCACGGGTGAGGGAAGCGAGTCGGTCCGACCCACCTGAGGACGCCTCTGCGCGGCCCCCGGGCCCTCCGTCACAGAGCTGGGACCCTTGCGGTGCCTGCGTGGGACGAAAAGCCCACGGGGCCGTTCTGTGAGCTTCAGCTGCAGTCACGGAGGCTTAAGCCTGCAGTGCGCTGTGAGCCTCACCCGGTGGTTCCCAGGGTCACAACCCGCTGCCCTCCTCTGGCTCCTGCCTTCCGGCTGGACAGGGAACAGGGCTGCAAACGGTGCTGGCTGTGTGGGCTTGTGGACGAGCAGAGCCACCACAGGGAGGAAGGAGTGCGAAGCTGTCCCTGTAACGCGATGGCACCAGCTGGCAGACCAGGAAGGACCTGGTTGTCCTCAGCCAACGAGGGGCAGCCCTGCAGGGAAGCAACCACGGCCCCTGCAGACTTCGCTGGGTCCTTCTACTCAGCTTAAAACGTCCCAGCAGATGCAAAGATCATATTGCATTTAATTGCCTGTCCCTTAGACATCCTCCCTGTGTTTCCCAGAAAAATAAAAACCCATGATGGATTTTTTTTTTTTTTTTTTTTTTTTTTTTTTTT
>NW_007732289.1:102447-107681 GCF_000696425.1 Galeopterus variegatus | reverse complement strand
ACGGGATCGCAACCCTCGGTGTTGCTCCCGCCCCTCGCTCAGCCAGTGAGCGGCCGGTCTGTACGTGGGATCCGAACCCTCGGCAGGAGCGCCACCGCACTTCCCAAGCCGCGCACTACAGCAGTGCGCCACCGGGCCGGCCCCCCATGATGGATTTTTAAAAGGGATCGAACCCAGTTCTGGAAGTGCAGGCTGCTGCAAGTGAAGACTGGGGAGGAAGGAAAGGCAGCTGCTTGCCGTCTCCTCCTGCAAGAAACATGTGTCGTTTAAACTCAAAACCCACTTCCAGCCACGATTTTCAAGGGGACAGACCCACTCTTGGTCTGTAAGTGCTGGAGAAGGCCATGGGAGCCACGGCAAAAGGAGCTCAGCTTGGGGTGGAGGGGGCCCCTGAGAGCCACAAACGCATACCCACACACACGGTGCAGGCACATCGGTGGCTTTTTAATGCCAGTCAATGCTTTGATTCTCTTCTCAATCTGAGGTCCCTGAGAGACACTGGGCAAGTCAGGTCCAAGTTTATGGCCAAGATAACAATGCCCACTTTGCAAATAATTTGAGGGGGCTCAGTCTTGGTGATTTTGAGATAATAATCCTGAAAGCAATGCAGGAGGAAACTGGGCATCTGAGGCCTGCTGTCCAGCACACCTGACCCCCTGACCCTACTTCTCCATCCCAGTGGAGCAAAAGTCTGCACATACAGCCCTTCCACCTCGTGACCCCAGCTGGATCCATGTGGTGTGAGCCAGCAGACGGCATATAAATGACCCCACAAAACCCTACAGCCAGAGACCACTGGCCAAAGAACCTGCTGAATCACGAGTGATGAGTTTGCTGATCTCTCTCTCCCTATCCATTTCTGACCCAAAATACCTACCCAGGGAGGCTCTCTACCGAGGGCTTCCCCTGACCCCAGCCAGGCTTCCAGTCCTTCTGTCTGTCCCAGGGCTTGGTTCCCAGACCTCCCCAGTGCGAGTGCATCTGAGGGGCCCCTGAGAACTGAGATGTGCACCTGCCCACAATCACACAGCAGGTGCCCTTGTGCTGCCCAAATAGTGTTTGCCGGTGGGCAGGGTAGGAGCAGATTGTGAAGACTGAGGCTTTTCTGCTGTGTCCTCCTTAAGCAGAGGTGAGAGAGAGCTACACCTCTCAGCCTTCTTACAGGACACAGGTCCCTGAAAACTCTGGGCCGGTCCTGGGGCTGTGAGCACCTGCTGCCCACCTCTTTCATCCAGTGTATCTCTAAGGTGAGGGCTTCCGGGGCTGGAGGCAGCTGGAGCCAGCTTTGAAAGGACTTACCCACCACCACTCTTCAGGGAAACATGGGGCCTCTGCCCGCCCTCCAGCTCACAGACAGACATCCTGAACCCCAGAGTCCTGGCATCCAATCTGCCCTGTCAGCTGCCTCCTGCTGGGCCAGCCACTGCTGCTGTGTTCAGAGACACTGGCCTGCCCTTGGGAATTTGCGGTCCTAGAGGAGGTGGATGGGAGAGCTGTTCAGGGCAGGCCATGCCTCCTTGAGCGTGCAAGGCTGCTTGGTCGAGGGATGAGGAGTGGGCCAAGTTGTGGAATGGCGTGGACTGCGGGTGGCCTCTGGCAGGCCAAAGCGTAGGGAGCTGGACTGTGAAGGCTCCAGACAGTGACCAGCCCTGAGCCTTGGCGTCTCGCCTGCTTCACTAAATGAGTGCCTCATTAAACAAATGACAATAACAGGCTGCATGGGACTGGGGACAAGAATCCCACCGAGCCCTAGGAGATCACCCTGAGGCTCCTAATGCCAGGGTCTCAGCTGGGAGGGGCAGGGCCGGGGCAGACTCACTGGCTCACTGGTTCCAGGAGCAGGTGGTGCTGCCATCTGGGCCTGCCCCAGGACACGCCATGCCACTGCAGGCATGGACACCAGGCCAGGGAGATTTGCCTGTGGACCATTCAAGGATGGGGGCCGGGGTCAGTTCTCTTGCAGTATTTCTGGGGAAGGGGCTCTTGCCATCTGACTGGTAGTTCTTGAACGATCATGAGGAAGTAGTCCTCTGGGCTTGAAGGCCTCCTCATGGGGGTCTCTGAAAAGGTGACACTGCTGTGCAACTAAAGCCAGGTGCTGAGACTGCCAGAACATGCAATTTTACCCATGCTTTTGTGTGTATGAAATATTCCAGAGCAAGAAAACACCATCTGGGCAGTACTTCATCCCAATAAACTGTAAAGGTAAAGTAGCTGGCATGTAAAGCATAATACCGTTTCTATGCCCAGAGCCGCAGTGTGACATGTGTCCCCTGACTGATGCAGGCCAGCTGCCGGCGGAGGGGCAGAGGTCTCTCCCAGTCTTCCCCGCGTGCCCTCAGGAAGCATTTCTGAATAAATGGGCTGCACTGTTTTCTTGGCGTGATAGATAATGCTACCCAGATGGCTTAAAGTTCCGGTACTTTCATTTTGACTTTTAAAAAAAAGTGTTGTCTCGTTTCCTTAAATATATACAGTTTTTCTGGTATTTTTTATTATCTGCCATGTTTCCATCAATTGGAACATAGAGGGAAAAGGAACACGTTGCGAATTAAACTGACGTGGCCAGTGACAATAACGGGCTACATTTCTGCTGGGCTGGCCGGAGCCTCCAGTGTGAGCTGCATGTAGGTGGTGAGAGGGGGCATCTTTGACTTATTCTTGATTTTTAAGGGAAATGTTTTTTAACATAAGCGTGATGTATGAAGTGGGTTTTTCTGGACACCCCTTCCAGGTTATTAAGATTTCCTTCCTCATCTAGTTACTAAGAAGTTTTATCATGAGTGAGAGTTGTGCTTTACCAAATGCTCTTTATACACATATTGAGATGATTGAATGATTTTTTTCCCTTTAGCCTGTTAATGTGGTTAATTATAGTAACAGATTTTCCAGTGTTAAATCAATTGTTCGTTCCTAAAATAAACCCAGTTTTGGGGGTGGGTGGCGGCTTTTGATACATAAAAGCAAAAAAAGCAAATCAAAAAGATAAAGAATGATGGACTGACTGCATAACTGTTCAAAACGTAGGTACAACCAAACATGATAACAACGCTGGGGTCAGCAGAGAATTGGCGGGAACGAATGTCACATTCTCCATTCCAGTGAAACAATGACGGGCTCACAGCAATCCCAGGAGCATGTCCTGAAACAATGGGGCATCTGCACAGTCTACCCCCGAGCCCGTTTTCAGCGTGCAGGAAGTGCCGTTCTTTAGGTGTGTGCAGCCTGTTTGCAGGTGAAAGCTGGACTGTTTGTCTCCTAATGCGGTAGAGTGTCTGGTGCCCTTTTGGTCTACCTGGGCCACTTGGAGGAGAGGTTGCCCATCCTGCAGATACAGTGACTGCTCCCTACTGCTTGTCTGCAGCCCTGTTGTGCCCTGCCTGCTGTGGCAGCTCATCCCGACTGTGTCTTCCAGACGCTGGACACCCTGAGAGATGGAAAGGTGTCTGCCATCTGCTCCTTCAGTGAAGCCCGGTGACAAGATTTGGTGGAACATGAGCATCTCATCAGTCTGTGCTCTCACAGAAGCTGCCTAGGGACATGCCACTCTCCTGTCACACTGTCCCTAAATGGGGGAGGGACTGCCCTGGCTACATGGTGACCCTTCCTTGTCCCTGAGTCTGGCTTCTGCTACTGGTCCTGTCCTGCTTTTTTTCCTTCCTTTTTTCTTTTATAGTGGAAAACACCGTGCATATATAGAAACAATCTTATATATACATACATACATATATATATATATATATATATAGAGAGAGAGAGAGAGAGAGAGAGAGAGAGAGAGAGAGAGAGAGAGAGAACAGAATGAATTATGGACTTTTATGTCCCATCTCCCATCTCCCAACTTCAGCAGTTATCAACTCAGGGGTAATCTCGGTTCATCTAAACCCCAAAGAGCCTCCTCCCCTGGATTATTCTGAAGCAAATCCTAGACATCCTACTATTTCCTTCACAAATGTTTCAGGATGTGTCTTTTTTAAAAAGATTATTTTAAAAAACATAACCACAGTATGATTATCAAAAAATATTAACAATTATCCTTAACGTGATCAAACGTCCAGCAGCATTCCAGTTTCCCTGTCTCACGATTTCTCAATTGGTTTCTTCTTTCAAATGGCTTTGCTGAGATGCTGCTCACACACCACGCGACTCGCCTGTCTGAAGTGTGTGATTCAGTGCTTTTCAGTACATTCACAAACACATGCAACCCCACCACAGCTGATTTTAGAACATTTTCACCACCTCGAAAAGACACCCATACCTTTAATTACCATCCTCGACCTCCCACCCCTAAGCAGCCACTAATCTGCTTTGTTTCTGTAGCTTTCTGTGTTCTGGACATGTCAGAGAAACAGAGCCATATCATATGGATTTTGTGTGTGTGTGTGTGTCTGGCTTCATTCACTCAGTACCATGTTTTCAAGGTTCACCCTTATCGTAGCATGTATCGTGCTTTGTTCCTTTCTGTGGCCAAATAATATTCCACTGTACGTTTATAACCCACTTTGTTTATACATTTGTCAGTGGAGGCACATTTAAATTGTTTCCATCTTTTGGCTATTGTGAACAGTGATGCTCTAAACATTCGTGCACAAGTTTTTGTGTGGACGTATGTTTCCCTTTCTCTTGGGTCTGTACTAGGGGTGGAATTGCTGCTCGTATGATGGCTGTGTCCGAGGCCCTGCGACAGTGTTCCCCAGACCGGCTGCTCCATTTACATTGCCACTTGCAGCACGCTGGGCGTTCTGATTTCTCCACATCCTCGCCAATACTTGTTACTATCTGACTGTTTTATTCTAGCCAAGCTAGTGGGCATGAAGTCTCACTGTGATTTTAGTTTGTATTTCTCTGATGACAAATGATGTTGAGCATCTTTTCCTGTGCTTATCGGCCATTTGTACATCTTCTTTGGAGAATGTCTATCCAAGTACTTTGCCCATTTTTAAATTGGGTCATTTGTCTTTTGTGTTAAATTGTAGGAGTTCTTTATACATTCTGAATATTAAACTCTCATCAGATACATGACTTGCAAATGTTTTCTTCCATCATGGGCGTTGTCTTGAAAACTTCTAACCTGCGCTATCTGCTTTTGTAAACGGGCTTGCTCTAACTTAGCAACAGTGAAGCCATCTTAGAAGCTGTTACAGCAAGACACACCTTGCCCCCCTCCCCCGGGCCAGCTAGATACACAGGATGTTCTGCTAGCTTGCAAGAGCTGAAAAATGTAGGTTGTGGTA
>NW_007732289.1:28789-101975 GCF_000696425.1 Galeopterus variegatus | reverse complement strand
GCCAGGGAGCCAACCAATGAGCTTTAGGGTCACTTAAGTTAGCCAATAAACACTGCTTATGGCTTTGTCTCCTGGCTGCCAGAAAAGTTGCCCCTAAAAAATGTATAAAAAGACAGCTAAAAAGCCTAACGGGGTCTCACCCCAGCTTGGCGGTGAGAACCCAACGCGTTGGAAATAATAAACCTCTTGGTAATTGCATTGCTTGTGGTCTTGTGGTCTCTTCGAGGCGAGCCTTCCCGTTCTATGTGAGGTTGGGATTCATCCCAAATCTTACAGTCTTTTCACTTTCTGGGTTCCTTGCAGTTCCATGTGAATTTTAGAATCAGCTCGTCGATTTCTATAAAGTAGTCCATGGGGATTCTGACAGGGATTGTGTTGATTCTGTAGATTCTCTGTTTTAGAGAATTTGCCATTTTAACAAGTTTCCCAATCATGAGCATGAGATATCTTTCCAGTTATCTACGTTTTCTTTCATTTCTTGGGACTAAGTTTATGAGCTATGGTTCTCAGGGTACAAGTCTTGCACTTCTCTTGTTAAATTTATTCCTACGTATTTTATTCATTTGATGCTATTGCAAATGAAATTGTTCTCTTAATTCCATTTTCGGATTTCTTATTGGAGTGTGTAAAAATACAATTGATTTTTTATATTGATCTTGCATCCTGCAACCTCGCTGAACTCATTTCAGTTCTAATAATTTTCTTCAGTAGATTCCTTATCATACCATCTATGGATAGAAATACTTTTACTCTTCCTTTCTAGTCTGGATGCCTTTTCTTTTTCTTGTCTAAATCCCCTGGCTAGACCCTCTGGTATGATGCTGCACAGAGGTGGCAAGGACAGACATCCTTGTCTTGTTCCTGATCTTGTGAGTCTTTCGCCATTAGGTATAATGTTAGCTGTAGGGTTTTCATAGAAGTTTAACGTTTTAAAATAAAAGAATGGATTGAAATATGATGAACAAGAGCTACAGAAATCCAGAAAATTAGAAAAGCAACCTAGAACTTACATAATTGAAAATCATAATTACTGAAACTAAAAACTGAGTGAGCTTGACAGCACATTTGATACAGACAGTGAGAGAATTAGTGAACTGAAAAGTAGATCTGAAGAAATATGCAGAAAGTCACAAAGACAGATGAAGATGGCAAATATGAAAAAGCTATCAGGAAACACAGAGGATGGAGTGAGGACGTCTAGCACTCACGTAACTGGAGTTTCAGAAGCAGAAGGAAGAGAGAGTGGGGCAGAGGCCGATATGAAGGGACAGACTCCCAGGCTCAGAAAACCCAGTGAACAGCAAGCAGGGTGGACAGGTGTCTTCCTCTGACATAGTTTGGTGGAACTGTAGGACACCAAAGACAAAGAAAGATCTTCAAAGCAGCCAGAGGGAAAAGATAAATGATCTCCTAAATGACAATAACACTGACAAGTGAGTTCTTGGCAGCGGTGTGAGTCAGAAGACAGTGGATGTACTCACCATGTTTGGGGAAGAACTGCCAGCCACACATTGTGTTCCCAACAAAAGCACCTTCCAAGAGAAGAACACGACCTTCTCAGGCAAGCAAAACAGAAGACATTTGTTACCACAGACTCCCAGCGAAGGAAACTCAGAGAAGGATGTTCTTCAGTCTGAGCGGTAAGAAGGAATCCCCAACAAAGGATGTGGTGACTTGGTGGGCAATTTTACACAACACTGGCCATATAGACCCACAGTAATGATGTCTTACAGGATCAGAAAGGGATCTAGAACTAAAATATACAACTATAATAATACATATGGCACGATGGGGTGGGGTTTAAGTGTCTTCTGCTTTAAGTGTCTATTGCTAGGAGAAAGAAGATATCGATTAATCTTAAATATGAACAAAGTAAGTATTTACATTCAAATTTTTAGGATAAGTACTAAAATAACAGATTGGAGGCACCTAATAACAGAATGAGAAAAGAGGCTCACTCCATCCAAAGTAAGGCACAGAGTGGGAGAAAAGGAATGCTAGGAAAGGCAAGACAAGGAGCAAGAGCAGGAGCAGTTTGCTGCACGGATTTTGGAGGACAGGCAGCGGTGCCCAACTCAGGTGCTGAATGTGATCCAGGACCCAGAGTCCTGGATCAAGGTGTCTCACTGAATGAGAGATAAGCAACCTCTGCTCTGCTCCACACGTGACTGAGCACTTCACACACCAGTTAGAAAAAAACAGAGTCACTCCAATAGGTCTGGTCTCTCAAACAGTAAGAAGTTGAATTTTCATGTAAACCCAAGTGCAGTAATCCTATTTTTCCACCACAAAGACTAATGCACACTCAGTCACCTTAAATACTGTCTCGTGCCAGGCAAGCCAGCCCTGACGTTGACTCCCCTGCACTCTCTGCATGTGAATGTCTTCCTGCAAAATGTTTCTGCTCTGTGTTCCCTGGACACCTATGACCTGGAAGCCACACCCAGATTTTGCAGCAGAAATACAAGCACCTCTTTAGAGACTGATGCAGCTCACAGCAAATTATGATGCTCTTTTTTTTCTGCATCAGTAACATTCTTCACACCAAAGGTTTACATTCCCTGTTTACAGAAGAAAAACTGAGACCGAATAACACACAGCTTTCTAGGTAGGAAGAAACTTAGGATTGGAACCCAGGACTGACCATCCCCAGACTACAAAACACAGCCCTACATGGAGGCTAACACTGTGGACAAGAGAATCCTAGCAGAATATGCCATTAGAAAAGGCTAAGGCATCAAGCTAGAAGCTGGCATTCGTATAACTTCGTATAATGTATGCTATACGAAGTTATTACGAGTGCGCCACCGGGCCGGCCCTTAAGTGTTTTGTTATAAGCAACAGAAACGCACTAATACACAGTTATTCACAGTTTTCCTTTATAATTCTTTCCATAAGGCAGGTAGTAATGTCTCCTCTTCCATTCTGATTGCTAGATGTAGGATTCTGGACAGTTTTTTTCTTTGAGCTCTTTGAATGTTACCCTGTGGCTTCCTGGCCTCCATTGTTTCTGATGAGAAGTCAGCTGTTAATCTTATTGGGGTTCCCTTGTAAAAGTAATATGTAGTTTTTTTGTCTTGCTACTTTCAAGACTTTTTCCTTGTCTTTGACTTTCAGCGTTTTTATTAGGATTTTTCTGTGGTTCTTTTTGCATTTATTCTACTTGGTGTTTGTTGAGCTTCTTAGATGTGTGGGTTGTTTTTCAATAATTTGGGGAAGTTATCAGCCATTATTTCTTTGAATGTTTTTCTGCTCCTTTCCCTCTATCTCCTCTTCTTCTAGTATTCCTGTCACATGTGTGTTGGTGTGCTTAAGTGTATCCCGCATCTTCCTGAAGCTCTCTTCATGTCTCTTCATTTTTTTCTCTGTTTTTTGGCTTGCATAACCTCCACTAACCTATCATCAAGTTCATGTATTCTTTCTTCTGCCAGTTTGACTCTACTGTTGAGCCCCTCTAGTGAGTTGTTAAAATTTCTGTTATTGAACTTCCAACTTCAGAATTTCCATCTAGTTTTTTTTAAAAATTCTCTTTATTGAAATTCCCTATTTGTGAGATATTGTCATCATTTCTTCCTTTACTTCTTTAATAGATTCCTTGAGTTCTGTGAACATACTTATAATGGCTACTTCTCTGATGAAGTCTTTTCTGATAAATTTGATATCCTGCCACTCTCACAGGTAGTTTCTCTTGCTTTCTTGTTTAGGTATATGGGTCATACACTGTTTCTTTGCATGCCTCATAATTTTTTTGCTGTGCATTGGACATTATAAATAATATATTATAGCAACTCTGGTTCCTGGTCCCCCTCCTCTGGGGCTTATTAGTTGCTCGTCAAGCTGTTAGTGACGGTCTGGATTATTTTAGTGAAGACTGTTCCTCACCCCACCCCAACCCCACGGTCTTAGGCCTCTGATGTCACCCTGCAGTAACAGTGCTTTTGATGAGACTCTCATGCTCCCTTTCCCTGACCACATCCAGCTATTAAACTTCACTAATTGCCAGCTGATTATTCCATTGGTTTCAACAATGCTCAGGGCATAAATTTCTCTACAAACAAATCCAACAAAATTCTGGCTTCTTTGAGAGAATCTTTTCTGAGGTCAGTATTTGACACTTGTTTTGACCCCAGGAGGCCCCCACTCTGTTTTCTTATTTCCTGGCTTTCTCCTGTAAACTAGCTGGCCTCTAGTTCAGCCTGTGTCTTTTTTTATTTTTTGCACGGCGTGTCAAACCATTTATTGAGGGGATTGAGGAGGCAGGGTGGTCCAAGAAGTGCCAAGGAGGAAAATGAGATCCGATGCTCTGGGTCACGACTGAGGTCTCATCCACTCGCAGTTGCTGAAAATTAGCCTGTGTCTTGAATCTCCTTCCAATTGTCTTTCACCACAATTTCGGGGGTTCTTGAAACTGACCTTAGGCTTGAACTTCTCCACAGTTTGTTGCAAGTGAAGTCAGTTCCTATGAGAGATTAGGAGCAATCTATTCTTCTGACTTGCTTCTCCCTTCAGGCAAAATCTGAGACTGGGCTGAAGACAGTGGCAAACTTCTCTCTGAGCGGCTTCCTTTCTCCAGGGGCTCAGTAGAGGAGAGGTGCTCAGTTGCCTCTTCTGGCCTGGGACTAGCCCTCACCCCAGGATTCTTAGTGTTCCACGAGTGGGGGCTGGGCAGGAGACCCTCCTCTCAACCACACTCACCCCGGACGCAGCCTCAGCAGTAGGCAGCTGGGGGCAGGAATGAGAAAGGACCAAGTCCTGCTCCTCCTGGGGAGAAAGCCCTCCAGCTCAGTGGTGGGGAGGAGGGAGCCTGTGTTCTCATCTGCAGAAGGGAAGGAGTGGTCTTGGTTCAAATATCATGGACTCTTGCGAAAAAAGTGAACTGTTTTGTTTTTAATACTTTAGTGGATGAAATCTCCCCAGAAACTAAAAGAAAATTTGCCAAGGCGCTAAATAAAGAGAAGCTCTTCCCAGAGATCTGTAACCATAAGCTGGCCCTCATGTGGATTTTGCAGCCAAAAACTCACTGTCTTTGTGGTCAAAAACAAAACACAACAAAACCCGCACCCAGTGCTTTATTTTAAAGTGGTGCTAGATCGATAGCACCCCAGTTACATGGCAGAAGTAAATACTAATTTTTTTCTAGAAGAGCCCAGAATCTCTTAGAGAAATTCCAGAGGTAAGGTTCCAAGAAATACAAACTCACAGCCCAAAATCACAAAATACGCCAGGAAACAAGGCACCATGAGAGGGTCAGGAGAAGCAGTGGACAGAAGAGTCGGCTCCGCAGTCTTCAGATACTGATATTAAAAATCACAGAAGATAAGATAAGTTTAACGTTTTAAAATAAAAGAATGGATTGAAATATGATGAACAAGAGCTACAGAAATCCAGAAAATTAGAAAAGCAACCTAGAACTTACATAATTGAAAATCATAATTACTGAAACTAAAAACTGAGTGAGCTTGACAGCACATTTGATACAGACAGTGAGAGAATTAGTGAACTGAAAAGTAGATCTGAAGAAATATGCAGAAAGTCACAAAGACAGATGAAGATGGCAAATATGAAAAAGCTATCAGGAAACACAGAGGATGGAGTGAGGACGTCTAGCACTCACGTAACTGGAGTTTCAGAAGCAGAAGGAAGAGAGAGTGGGGCAGAGGCCGATATGAAGGGACAGACTCCCAGGCTCAGAAAACCCAGTGAACAGCAAGCAGGGTGGACAGGTGTCTTCCTCTGACATAGTTTGGTGGAACTGTAGGACACCAAAGACAAAGAAAGATCTTCAAAGCAGCCAGAGGGAAAAGATAAATGATCTCCTAAATGACAATAACACTGACAAGTGAGTTCTTGGCAGCGGTGTGAGTCAGAAGACAGTGGATGTACTCACCATGTTTGGGGAAGAACTGCCAGCCACACATTGTGTTCCCAACAAAAGCACCTTCCAAGAGAAGAACACGACCTTCTCAGGCAAGCAAAACAGAAGACATTTGTTACCACAGACTCCCAGCGAAGGAAACTCAGAGAAGGATGTTCTTCAGTCTGAGCGGTAAGAAGGAATCCCCAACAAAGGATGTGGTGACTTGGTGGGCAATTTTACACAACACTGGCCATATAGACCCACAGTAATGATGTCTTACAGGATCAGAAAGGGATCTAGAACTAAAATATACAACTATAATAATACATATGGCACGATGGGGTGGGGTTTAAGTGTCTTCTGCTTTAAGTGTCTATTGCTAGGAGAAAGAAGATATCGATTAATCTTAAATATGAACAAAGTAAGTATTTACATTCAAATTTTTAGGATAAGTACTAAAATAACAGATTGGAGGCACCTAATAACAGAATGAGAAAAGAGGCTCACTCCATCCAAAGTAAGGCACAGAGTGGGAGAAAAGGAATGCTAGGAAAGGCAAGACAAGGAGCAAGAGCAGGAGCAGTTTGCTGCACGGATTTTGGAGGACAGGCAGCGGTGCCCAACTCAGGTGCTGAATGTGATCCAGGACCCAGAGTCCTGGATCAAGGTGTCTCACTGAATGAGAGATAAGCAACCTCTGCTCTGCTCCACACGTGACTGAGCACTTCACACACCAGTTAGAAAAAAACAGAGTCACTCCAATAGGTCTGGTCTCTCAAACAGTAAGAAGTTGAATTTTCATGTAAACCCAAGTGCAGTAATCCTATTTTTCCACCACAAAGACTAATGCACACTCAGTCACCTTAAATACTGTCTCGTGCCAGGCAAGCCAGCCCTGACGTTGACTCCCCTGCACTCTCTGCATGTGAATGTCTTCCTGCAAAATGTTTCTGCTCTGTGTTCCCTGGACACCTATGACCTGGAAGCCACACCCAGATTTTGCAGCAGAAATACAAGCACCTCTTTAGAGACTGATGCAGCTCACAGCAAATTATGATGCTCTTTTTTTTCTGCATCAGTAACATTCTTCACACCAAAGGTTTACATTCCCTGTTTACAGAAGAAAAACTGAGACCGAATAACACACAGCTTTCTAGGTAGGAAGAAACTTAGGATTGGAACCCAGGACTGACCATCCCCAGACTACAAAACACAGCCCTACATGGAGGCTAACACTGTGGACAAGAGAATCCTAGCAGAATATGCCATTAGAAAAGGCTAAGGCATCAAGCTAGAAGCTGGCATAGGGGCTGTCGTGCTGCACAGGGAGGACATTCAGGAGTGGGAGGAGTGGACCGGCTGGGACATGGCCTCCCAGGGGAGATGGGGAAAGAACAGCATTTTTACATGTTTGCGTTTTTCTGTATGTTGTGTTTTCTCAAGAGGCAAAGACAGCCCCCCTGGGCAGCCCTGCCACAGCCACCCTCAGCAAATGCTCCTCTCCCACCCCAGAAAAGTGCACATTAGGTCTCTCTGCCTCAACGTACCAGGGCCTGTACTTAAAGGATGTTTTACTTCAACACTTAGTAACCTGCCTTTAGTTTTCAGTGCATGAAGTGCCAGTGCAAAGTGTGTTTTCTCTGACCCTGAGGCCACCTTCGAGATTATCTCTACTGCAGGTCCCTGGAGAGCTTTGAGGGTGGCTCATGGCAGCTGGGGCAGCAGCCTCTGTGCCAGGAGTCATGTATGACCACCAGTTGCCTCCAGCCAAACCCAACGCCCAGAAAAAGGGGTTGGTTAGTTGAGATGGAGAGGGGCCTGTCCCACTGGGGCTGGATGAGCAGAAGCTCCAGAGCTGTGGGGCCAGCACAGGCAGTCCAGGAACACCGGACATGCACTGTGGGGGATGGGCCCTGGGGAGACACAGCTGGTGGGTCCCGCTCTGCCAGGCCTGGCCCCGACAGCAATGAGCAGAAGCTCCAGAGCTGTGGGGCCAGCACAGGCAGTCCAGGAACACCGGACATGCACCGTGGGGGATGGGCCCTGGGGAGACACAGCTGGTGGGTCCCGCTCTGCCAGGCCTGGCCCCGAAAGCCGACTTTATCAAAGCCGCTGATTTCTCCTCGACATGCTGCATCCCACATCTCTACACTCTACATGGGGCATGCTGACTGAGTGCGGGCACAGGGATCCTCTGGGCATCCCTCTCAAAGCTGTGAAGGTCAGAGACCCAGCTGAGTGCATCCTACCCAGTCACCCACCTCTGAGAGGTCCTAACACTTTAAATCTTCCTGAAATGTAAATGTCGAAAAAAAAATACTCATGGGCGATAATTGCTCATTTCCGTGTCTAGCTCAACAACACAGAAATGAAGACTAGAGACCATCAGTGAAGGACATTTACTTCACACATTTAAAAAGGACATTCCCAGTGTGGTCCATGCAGAGGGAGGTGGCCAGTCCCCACCCTGCATTCCCTGCAGCATGTCAAGGGCATTTCCTGAATCTGCAGGTCCTTCACTGCTTCCAGCAGGGCCCGACGTCACTTGCCAAAGGACCAAAATGAGAAGATGGCAAACGCCTGGCCCAGTGCAAACGCACCAGACCGTAAGAGGAAAGGCCCCCACCAACCCCACCTCCCACCTTGGGGTCTGCTCGGACACCTGGTTCTTTCTCTCCGTCTGAACTTGTCAATGCTGTTTGTTTCTCTTCTTGGTGCTTTTAAACCCTCGAGATGCACCCTGACCAAAACAGATGGTAGAAGGTATCCTGGAATGGAAAAAGGTCCACATTAAATGACAATGTTGTCTTTGCCAACAATCAATCAAACTCATAAGAGCAGTCTTTGTGTTTCCTCCCCACTCTGGGCAGCTCCCTTCCTGCTGCCTGCCTCGAGCCGCTGCCTGAGTGGTTCCCCGGCCACGGTGGGTGCTCGGAAGGGCTCAGCTGAGCAGGCCACTCCTGTCATGCTCCCAGGCTCAGGCTTCCTGCCACCCGGTGTCCCGCTGAGACCCTAAGTGCCCGCTGGCGACCAGGACTCACAGGCCAAAGTGCAGGTACCCAAGGGGCACACGAGTTCATCTTCCTGCCAGTTTGGGTTATTTGCGACTTTTTCCTCATTTGTTCAACATTTTCCCCAAATTAGATTTTAGGTCACCTTTAACTTAATAAAGGCGCAGCTAGCACCAGACAGGCAGACTGCGAGCTTGTAACCGCAGCAATCGCAAGGGTCCGCTCTCCAGCCAGTGTGGACAGCAACGAAAAGGAGCAGGGCCCCTTTGTTCCAGGGCCTTGGAGCAAAGGGAGCGAAGGAGCTGGGCCACCCCAGGGGCAGCGCATCCAGCTTCGCCTCCCGCGGAAGCCGGCGTCCTTACCCAGGCTTAGCTTCTGCTGTGAGAACACTGGCCCAGGGCCGAGCCCGAGTCAAGACACTGACCTCTGGCTGCAGGCCCGCCGGCCGCCCGCGGGTGCCACGGAGGATGCCCCGGGTTCGCAGCTCACTTCCATGGCGTCCCCGTCCGACTGCTCCCTGGCACCAGGTCCCGGCGAGGCTGGGCTGCGGAGGACAGAGCGCTGAGAGCGGCCCACGCCCCAGCCACGAACGTGCGAGGACACACATTTTGGTTGCAAAGGTAATTTCTTACTATTTGGCAATAGTCTAGTTTTGTTGTGTAGTTTTCAGGCTACTGGGAAAAGGACAATGATTCCAGCGAGGTCATTATCTACATAATAAACTCTGTATTTCCTAAGTTTAAGCATAACAATTGCACTTGTCTCTTGAAAACAGTCACTGTATGGTGCCATGTGGTGAATGCCTGCCAATCATGCCAAACAGCTTTTCCTAAGCGTGAGAAACGTACTAAAATTAGCCAGAGACTATAAAACAGTCTCCTCCTTAATACCAATGTCTCAGTCAAGTATTCTCAGGTTTTTCTCTTTAAAATCATTCCTCAGAAAGGAGAAAATAACCTTACGCTCAAGTCCTTAACCATATTATAGTAGATTCTTCGAACTATTTTATTTTAAACAGCAAAGTACTGTTTGAGAAAACAAGTTAGTGTGAAAAGACTTCAGTCAATGCAATTTTTAGATGTTTATGAAGATTCACTTGAAAGAATCAGTTAAAAAGAGAGGCAAAGAAATCCACACCACTTAAGACAGTAATGTCTTAATAAATAGCTTTGTTGTGGAGTTTGTAAACACACACCGATAGGACAAATGAAAAACCAGAGGGCCCCACGAAAGGAGAGGGACAAATTCCCAAAGAGCCCTGTTAGCACACCCAGGGAAGGTCGCCCCTTCACGGGGGCGCGCGCGCACACACACACACACACACACACACACGGGGGCTCCCCTTTACACACACACACGCACATGGGGGCTCCTCCCCTACACACACACACGCACAGGGGGCTCCCCCCTACACACACACACACACACGCACGCACACACACACACACAGGGGCTTCCCCCTACACACACACACACACGCACACGGGGGCTCCTCCCCTACACACACACACACACACGCACACAGGGGCTCCCCCCCTACACACACACACACACGCACACAGGAGATCCCCCCCTACACACACACACACACACACACACACACACACTCAGGGGGGGCTCTCCCCTACACACACACACACCTCGTCTCGGATGCAGGGGCTCCCTCCTACACACACACACCCCGTCCTTCCCAACACCCGCCAGGCACTCCCCTTCCTGTCAGCAAAAGCGACCCGTCTGTGCACCCCCCTGACTAGCAACCTCCTCCAGTCAGCGTCTCAGCCACCTGCAATTGAGCGTCACACTAAGAGCAGCGCAGGTGCTTAACCACAGCGTCTGAGTTGACGTCTGTGCGTGCAAGCTGGGCAAAAGGCTCTTCTAAAGTCAGGGGTGTCTGCGTGCCCAAGTGGACAGGACGCACAGCCTGGCGCCTCACGTACCCTCTATTTTTCTTTGGTTTATCAAAACGGAAATCCGCGGGGTACAGGTGCAGCCTCACCATGTGGTCCCTCCGGTCTTCACTGGTCCTGAACTTATGCGCACAGCCTTCTACCAAGCACTGGTACTGCAAGGGACACGGCGTCAGCTCCACGGTGGCCCCCGCGCCCTCCCCCCTGTGATGCTCACGTGGCCCGGGTGTGCCAAGGGTAGGGACGGTGCCCCCAGCCGTGCCCCTGCCCCGACAGCGGGGTGGTGCTCTGACCCCCGCCACGTCACCCACCATGTCCTGCCTCTCAGACAGGATCTGGAAAAGCGAGTCGTGCCACTCCAGGATGTGGGCGTCCAGCAAGTGTCCAGAGGGGAAGGCCCGTCTGCAAAAGGAGCACACATTTCTGTGCAGCGTGTGGTAGTGGTGCTCGTAGTCCTCCAGCGCGTCGAATACCTGGCAGCAGCCCGCCACCTGACAGGCGAACTCGGGCACCCTAGGGAAGGAGACCCGTCTCAGGGCTGCCACCTCCGCTGAGGCCAAGGGACCTGAGCTGGACTTTCTGCCCTTAAGGAAGTCCGGAAAGGCTCCAGATGCTCCTTCGCAATCCCAAACCCTACTTTTCTTTATCAAGTAAATGCCCACTGACTATGTGGTGCGGGAGCCAGCCGCGCCTAGGCTTGGACAGGGGCGCAGGCGGGGGCAGGCTGTGCAGGGACCAGGCGCGAAGTGCGGTGAGGCAAGGGGACGGCACTTGGCCGGGCCAAGCCGCTCACCTGGGCCTCTCGGGCGCCTCGGCCACTTGTGTGAGCACGTCCTGGAGGTAGAGATGCCGCTGCACGTCCCCGTCCTGCAGGAGAAGCTCGCCATGGTCGGGACCTGAGAGTCGTCGCCCTGCCTCCACCCGTGTGCGCGCTGCGGCGGCCTTGTCCCCTGCACACCAGTCGCTGAGCTGGTGCCAAAGTGGCCGTTGGAAAACCCACGTTTCATTGAAGCCCTTCTTGCCTAAAGCGCTGAAGGGACTCCCCGTGGTCCGAAGGACTTTCCTGACTGCCACGGTTGGGTCTGCCCGGTCTCCTTCGTGCCGTCAGCTCCCGTGGGTGAGCGATTAGAGGAGGTCCCTGCCTCCGTGGGCCTGCAGCGCGGCGGGTACAGATGCCCAGCTGGTGAGACAGTCCCCTGAGTGGAGCGGAGCCTTGGCGCCCGAGACAGGCGCAGGACGCCGGACATTCCCTGCGAGGATCAGCCCCTGCGGCTCCCAGAGGCTCCGCGCCCACTCCTCCCCCGACCTAGTTCTCCTGCGAGGACTTACATGTTCACATGGGCGGTGCTGAGGGACAAGGGGCGCTGCTGGGTTTTAGAGATTAAAAATAAGATTTAAGACTTTTTGTCGCTTCATTCTGGAAATGAGGGCTCGTGGCTTCATCCCCAACAGGTCGTTTTTAGGCCTAAGAAGAGCTTCTCTACAGGCTCAGGCTGTTTTTCATCTCACACTTTTCTGTCTCTGTAAAAGCATCTGGGCTCTTGACATTTTTCGCAAGCTGTAAAATAACATTTTTGAAGCCAGTACTTGTACAGTTAGCTTTGAGCTCGCGACAGAGGCTCTTTTTCTCTTCCCTGTGTTTTAATCAGTGTCGTTCCCCAGGACTGTGTGCCTGACCCATTCGTGGTGGAATTGACACCCATGCCACTGCCTACTTGCATGCATGCCTGTGACAGGTCACACTCCGCGTGAAGAGCAGATGAGTTCTGCTCAGTTGCAGACGTTGGGTTTGTCCATTTATGGTGACTAATAGAGATGAGAAGTCAGAAACATCACTCAAGTAAGCTGTTACAGTCAAACGTTCTTCAGTGGGGACACTGTCTGCATTTTTGGTGGGGATAGTTCTGTTGATGTTTAGCATCCCTGGCCCTTGCTCAGTACCAAGAGCACCCTTTCAGTTACTGTGACAAACAGAAGTTGTCCCAATACATTTCCAAAATTCCTGTAGGGGTAGGTACTACATGCAGGTGAGAACTGCCTTCTTATAGGACTTGTCCCCAAATTCACATGGAATCACAGGCTCTTTGTAGGATTGATACTTGTGATGTGGGGTTGTCTGTGCTTTTATTTCTACCACAAATGTAAAGTTTCCTGAAGATATATATATATATATATATATTTTGGTCCTTTTTGAGACCGGCCGCACCGCGCTCAGCCAGTGAGCACTGTGAACGCACTGGCCATCCCTATATAGGATCCGAACCCGCGGCGGGAGCGCTGCCGCACTCTCCCGAGTGCGCCACGGGCTCGGCCCCTGAAGATATTTTTTAAGTAAATATTTACTTAGATGATCTTTCTTCAGAAGCATCTTTCTATACCCACTTGTATCTAGTGGAGGGGCGCTTGGTTTTGGTGGAAAATTATTTTCTTGCCATCTAGCATGACAAATTGTCCTCCAACAGGTACAGGACAACCCACATTCCTCCGGAAGCCTTGGAAAATATGGGTAAAACCAGTTGCACTTGCATCCCAAGAGGCCGTCGGTCGGAGGGTTTGGGTTGTCTTTTCTGTGTTGCGAGTAGTTTGCAGTGCTTCACCCAGGCTTCCTGTGACTATAACAGGGGAACTGGTAGTTTAACATGCTGTCAGTGATTCAGATCTGATTTTCTTTTGTGAAACTAACCATTTCCCAGATAACAGAATTAACTTTCCAGGTAGTAGATTTTATGTAGTAACAAAAGCAACATTTGCTCCTGTTTTCCTAGAGACAGTAGTGCAAGAACTCACTATGTGTGTGCCCATCAGTGCTTTATAAGAATTATTTAATCTCCGCAACAGCTCTGAGTCAGGTCTGTTACTCCCCCTTTTCTGAGGAAGCTTAGAGAGGACAAGTTCCTTCCTCAGAATCCCACAGTCTGTAAGTGGCCAAGTCAGGGTCCAGACTGCGCAGGACTCCACACCCATGCCCTGCTGGTCTTGTGCACATAACTGTGGTTACCGTGAGTGCCTTGTGCACTAGCAGCTCGTACCAGCTCATGAGATTGTTCCACCTTCTCTGGAGACACCGTGCTTCTGACCAGTATTTTATGTTCATATGCCAACAAACTGTTTTCCATCACGCTTTCTCGGTATTCTAAGTTAACATTCATTAGTAACTATGCATATTGGGGAGTATGTGCTGAGTCTCCTGTACTTGATGTTTTATGGCTTATCTTCACTGGAGCTGCTAGCACAGTGGTTCTTAGATGACCGGTAAGGGGATCTTAACCCTTGACTTGGTGTTGTTAGCACCACACTCTCCCAAGTGAGCTAACCAGCCATCCCTATGTAGGGATCTGAACCCGTGGCCTTGGTGTTATCAGCACCACACTCTCCCAAGTGAGCCCCAGGCTGGCCCTTGGTCACAGAATCTTTGAGAATTTGTTAAAAGATCATCTCAGAAAATTCACAGACATAAATGATTTTGCCTATGATTTCCAACAGTTTTTCTGTTATTCTTGGATCCCAAATTAAGAATCCTTGTGCAGGTATATTGAAATGTTTCTGTGAGCCTGCAGAGTTTGATTATGTCATTTTTTAATGGATAGCTGATTGCCCATGTGTATTTGTCTTAATGCGCTTTTATCAACATTCTTGATAATGATTGCTAACTGGACCAGTCATCAGTGGGAGAATAGAAGTCCCCATGTGGTCTGCTACTGCCCACTTGGCGACATCTGTTATGGTTTTGATCTCAGCGGATTGTGTCTTTAATGGTGAGACTCCAGGACAGCCAGCCAAAGTGCGATGGAGCTGAAATGGATCCCACCCAGGTCAAATGCGTAGGGAGTGTGTAGAAATCTTACCAAAAGCATCTTCATATGTAGCCATGCTTGGGCAAGAAAAGGAAACATTCTGGGTACCAGAAAGAATGCAAAGCTGGAGGTGTGAGTGGAGCTGCAGCTGAATGGTTCAGGGTTTGAGAACTAGGTGTGGGCCTCATAGGCAGAGCGGGAGTTTTAATATCCGTGCTGGGACAGGAATGGCTTAGACCTGTGCAGAACTCCCAGTGTAGATCCTAGACCCCCAAAGGACAGGCCCATCATGTCTGCACAGCTGGGACCAGAAAGCTTTGTCCACCAGCTGAGGGGAGCAGCAGAGCAGATCCCTGCTGGCCCAGGCCATGTGTAGGTGGAGTCACCCAGGAGACCATGGCACTACATGCCCACTGCCCACATGCCGCTGGCTCCCTGAGCTGTGGAGTGAGCCTGGAAACTGGACAGGAGAGAGGAGGCTCAGCCCTCTGGATTCGGAAAGGGAGCTTTGCCCAGGGTGAACTCAGAGAAGGCGCAGAGCCCACCAGAGCACACAGTGGATGTCATGCTGAAGCGGGAGGCAGTGAGTCAGAGCCCAGTGCTGCAAAGAGAGGCTGTGGGGAGGGGCCGACCTACTGGACACTGCGGGGGCCCCTAGGCTGGGCTGGACCAGGTGGTGATTTGGTTTGTCAAAGGCCTGACAAGGGCCAAATTTGATTTTTTTTTTTTTTTTGTCTTTTTGTGAGATTGGCCGCACCACGCTCAGCCAGTGAGCGCACCGGCCATCCCTATATAGGATCCGAACCCGCAGCTGCTGCACTCCCAGCGCTGCACTCTCCCGAGTGCGCCACGGGCTCAGCCCAAATTTGATTGTTTTTAAAATATGTAACTTATAGCGTTTTAACTTTATAAACAGCTTTCCTCTTACCATTAGGAGAACATATTGTGATATTGGTGTCTTAGAGCTAAAACTATGAGTGAATTTCGGATTCACCACGATGTCAACGAGCTGCTCAGCTTGCTGCGTGTCCACGGAGGAGATGGGGCCGAGGTCTATATCGACCTGCTGCAGAAGAACAGGACCCCATATGTCACAACCACCGTCTCTGCTCACAGTGCCAAGGTGAGCACCCTGCTCCGGGTGGCCACAGCAGTGCTTGCAATGATGGCAGACAGCACCTATCAGTGCTTCTCATGGGCCACATGTTTGCTCACCTCTGTGATTCTCCTGCCTCCTCATGGCAGCTCCTGCCACTCACCCCATTGTACAGACAGGTAAATGGAGGCCTAGTGGGGAGCTGGGCTCTGAACCCTGACTCCTACCCACCCATCCCCTGTGTCCCGTGAGGAGAGACTCGTGATGCACAGACATTCCTGTGGGGAAGGAAAACTACTGTATACCACATTGAAATCCCTAAAAGTATTGTTTCCGTATTCAAATGATATGTAATTTGTAATTACAGATCTTCAGTAAAAGACAGTTTTGAATTTGAAATCTGTTTTTAAAAATGCATTACAAACCTTCAATTATCTAAACAGCTTGATAACGGCACAAGGGTGATCAGACACATGAACTGAGAGGAGTAGAGAGATCAGGGACACACACAGTTGTATTTAGTTTATGATAAGGGAGCACTGAGTCATTGAGGAAAACAAACCCTGCAGAAATAATAAGTCCCAGAGGGAGCAGTTGAATGTGTGAGGTAAGCACACAGCTGGGGGACACGCCGTGGTGGTCTCTGACCTGCGGCCTAAGCATGGAGTGAGAGAAACCATGGAGGAACATGCAAAGGTCTGACAGCATCTTCAGATGAGTTTTCCTAGTTTATTGCAGAGATACATGATAGGGTGTACGTGATTTAACTCTAAACTGGTTTTTATGTTTAATTTTCTTGAATGTTTTAAAAGTGCTTGATTATTGTCATTAAATCACTCACATCTGTGCTTTTGAGGTTAAAATCGCAGAGTTTTCTCGCACTCCGGAGGACTTCCTAAAGAAATATGATGAACTGAAGTCTAAAAACACGAGGAACCTTGACCCGCTGGTGTACCTGTTATCAAAGCTCACAGAAGACAAAGAGGTAAACACCTGCATGGCCCTCGGCACCACCTGCCATGGGGACATCGGGAGAAAATGTTCTCCAAGTGCCTCTGAAAGGCTGGTGTAGCACGTGTGTGGCACGGAGCGAGGTAGCACTCACATGTGGAACATTCCCCTGGCTCACGCTGTACCACTCACTCGTTCCCTGCCTCACACCAGTAACACTTTGAGGACATGTAGGAAGGTATTGTTGTGAATCAGAGTGAAAAAATGGTCACAATGGGCACAGACACAAGTAATATAAGTGGAAGTTGCCTCTGGGGCAGGTGCACAGTTACTTCTCCCTGTGAGTCATGCTGGCTTCTGCCTGTTGCACTTTGATATTAAGAAAAGCACATGTTGAAGCGGAGAAGCCGATCCAGTGACGTATTAGGTCCCCGCTCTCCCATCTTGGGTGAAGGGGGTGAAGGGGCACATCCAGGCATGTGCTGATGGCCAGCACTAGGAACAGATAAAAGGAGATGGTTACGGCAGCCAGGCAGCCTCGGGTGATGTGTAGAGGAGATCCTGTACAATTGAACAGAAAGTTTGGCATTGCTTTTCAAAGAAGGCTGGAGATGAGGCAGGTGGTACCACGTGGCATGAAGCATCTGGACACCAGACTGCAAGTAAAGGGCTGATAGGGAAGCCCCCCTGCCTGTTCCCTTGCATGGTTGTCTAAGTTGGGAAAGAAAGAAGAGGGGGTTTGCTTTGCCTGGCAAGGTACACAAAGGTGCTGGCCAGGCACGAATGCAGTTTTGCATGTTTTCAGACGCTGCAGTATTTACAACAGAATGCGAAAGAGAGAGCGGAGCTCGTGGCCTCTGCGGCAGCCAGCAGCACTACCAGCTTCAACGTCCCCGCCACAGCCTCCAAGATCTCCATGCAGGAGCTCGAGGAGCTGAGGAAGCAGCTCGGCAGTGTGGCCACGGGCTCCACGCTGCAACAGGTACCCTGTCCACAGCTGTCCCCAGGTTCCCAGGCTCACTGCAGCGCTGGTGCCAGCTAGACAAGCACATCTCTGTTGTCTGCTAAAAATGAATCTGAATTTGGAGAGGCTGAGGCTTTATGCTTGATTACAACCTAGCTTTGTATGTTTAATTTCTTTTTTAATCAAGAATTCTGGGCCACAAGTATAGACAAATAGTGGCAGTAAGGTTCTGATGTACCTAGGAAAGTGAGTTTCACCTGTTGCAAGGGAATTTTGAGAATCTGAGCCAACGCATCCTTACTCCCCATTTCCTTTAAGTTTTGACAGTTTTTTTACAACATCATGCTTTCTAGATTATTAGTTTCTTCCTCCTGTACTTATTGCTTTCCCTGGGTTCTGGTTTTCTGTCCTGTACGCCATCTTCAAGTCTCTCTTCTCTCAAGTCCCTGTGGGGCTTTCTTGTTCTAGCGAGGACACAGACGGTGCTTGTTAGGCATGTTCTGTGTTCCGGATGCAGTGCTGAGTCTCTGTCCGGGTCTTGGCCCGCACATCCCTTCCTGTGTGACACTTGCAGAAACTGAGGCTCCTGCTCAGTGTGGACCTAGTCTACCTGTTTGTTACCCTTACCTCCCCAGAGTCGGTGCTTCCAAAAGCTGGGCCGGCCAGCCTGACGTGGTTAGCCTCTGGCGGTCAGTCCCTCAGGAGGGCCAGTGCTTCATACACATACCTGAAGCCAGCTTTTCTTGGCCGTGCCTTCCAGATCCGTCCCAGGGCCCTTCTCCGGCAGGGTGAGGGTGCACATCAGCCACCAAAACTTGTCTTCACACAGCAAGCTGTGTTCAGACTTTGTCATTGCCAGGAAAGAGCGACTCAGACTCCTGGTGGAGTTTCCTCGTCTGACGCTGCACTCTGTGATGAGGTGCAACTCCTTCCCCCGTGGTCCCTGTTGCTGGTGCTCATGATTTACCTGTGGGCTTTGCCCTGGACTGAGACCCCTGAGAAGAGGGACTGGGTTAGCCCCTTATTTTGTGACAGGCCCATAGAAAAGTAATTTGTTTCTATGTGACTGAACCCTCAGAGGTGTTAAATGATTGACTTTTTCCACACCAGAGATTTGTTAGTTGCCACAGTGTCTCAGTATTTGAAATAAAGTATCTCTTTTTGTTTTTGTTTTTTATAATATCCTCACCAGTCTCTGGAACTTACCAGAAAGATGCTTCGAGACAAGCAGAGCAAAAAAAATTCAGGCCAGCACCTCCCTGTCTTCCCAGCATGGGTATATGAGAGACCTACACTGGTTGGGGATTTCCTGATTGGCTCAGGTTTGAGCACAGACATGGCTTTGCCGATAGGTATGTGATGTGTTTATTCCTAACACTCAGGAATTTCATGACATGTTTGCTTCATGGTGATGCCCAGGCAGGGAGGGGAGACAGTGGGAGTGGCTGGAGGCCTGCAGCAGGGCCCTGGGCATTGCTGCCTCTCCTGGGGCCTGCCTTGTCTCGTGGCAGGATGCTCAGCACCCACCAGCCGTTCTTCTCCACAGTCTTGTCCCTGTTTACCAACAAATAGCAACTCACCAGGGTCTTCAAGCTGGTCCTCTAGCCCTCCTGCCAGTGCCCTGAGCAGCTACAGCTGACGCCCCGGGCTGTGCGTCCCGGTACTCTGGTGCAGGCCTGTGGTGTCAGGACCGTGTGGAGCCCTTTTCTCTGAGCAGTGCTTTCAGCACAGGTTCTGATGCAGCGTGTAGGCAGTGTTCCAACAGTGCTCAAAGGCCTCTTAAACAAAATGCAGACAAGGCCATGTGGTCCCTTCAGGACAGGTTGTTGGGGATCTGGGATGTGTGCGTTCGTACACTATGGGCTGCACGTCAGCGTTCATGAGTAGTTGTGTAGATTGAAAGACGAGACTTCACAAGTTAAGGATATAGCTTGCCCGTGGCATCTCGCCCCACTGCTGATGGTCCAAATCGAAGAGAAAAGATAGGACGCAGTTAACTTCACCACAACACGCGTGGCTCTGTGGCAGAGTTACAGAGAGATCGAGCCTGGCCTTTCCCAAAACCGTGAGAACTGGTATGTGGAGTCTGTCAGTTTTTTTCCTGTCCCCACGTAAACATAACCAGTTGCAAGTTAATGAAAAGGTATAGAAAACAATCTACTTTGTGTAGAATGTTTTCAGCAGTGACCCAAAGTGCTAAAGTTCTCACGGGAGACAGAACTGCTCAGTTAGCCTAAGTTCAGGTGGGGACCACGTTAAATCGCCCAGCAGCAGGTTAGGCAGGCAGGGTCCTATAGCACCAGGCACAGGGCAGGGTGAGGGCCCCATGTGCTGGGGTCCAGGCGTCCTGCAGTTATGGCGTAGAAAAGGGCCCTCCTGGGCCAACTGACACCTGTCGGCAGGCTTGAGACGCCGAGGGCTCCTTGTCGGCTGAGCTCCCCTGTGCACTTTCACAGGGAGAGCCACTGAAGGCGTTTGTTCCTGCGATTGTGGACACTGTCTGTGGTGCGCAGAGCTCTTGTGTTTTTTGAATAACTAAATAATAGATTCCAGACCCCACAGGAGGCCCAACTCAGAACCTTTTCCTGGGTGACACCCTAACAGGCCCACAGTACGCAGCTCTGAGCCTGCGGCCAATGGTAGAGCTTGGCAGAGCTGGCTCTTCAGAAGAGGAAGCACTCAGGGGTGTTTTGTGTAGAAAACCTTTTCCCCATTTAGGGAAAGGGTTGTACGAAAGAGGAAAGCACTGTCAAGTAACACAGCAGCTCCCAAGTTACCACTGGAAATGGGCAGCGGCCCACCCAAGGCTGGTGTGGATCACAAGGGGGAGGAGACCTCTTAGCATCATAGAAAAGGGGCAGCCGCACGTCGGCCAGTCCCACAGCCATAGGCAGCCAGTTTCTGAGGTGGCGTCAGTGTCCGTGTGCACGGCCTGTCTGGTTCCACACCACAGGTCCTGGTGCAATTTTTGGCTGGTGACCTCTTCTGGAGAACACCTGTTGGGTGGCATGAGAGTGGCCAGGCTGGGCCTTGGAACACACAGAATTTCGCAGCCAGGAGGAGCTGCTTACCCCACCATGTTCCCATGGTACTCGTCACCTGACGTGGCCCCTGCTCCTCCCCATCCACTGTCTCGTCCGTGCTCATACCTGTGGTCAGTGCAGTCATCCTTGTCTTGGCCTACACCTGGCATAGCCTCACCCCCTGGGCCCACTGCCTTCTCCGGCCTGAGGGGCAGTGGGTACTGCTGGACAGCCGTGTGTCCCGCTGGACAGCCGTGTGTCCCTCTGGACAGGTTTTGGTTGGGTTTTGCAGCCCTTCTGGCAGCATGTGGCTCTGTGAGTCTCTCCTCCAAGCCCCGCCTGGCTCCACTGTGTGGCTCTTGCCTTATCCTGGCCGCTGCTTTCTAGCCCCTCTGCTGCCTTGTCTTCTGAGGTGGGCCTTTTCCCTTCTTTCTCTAGGTGGGTTTGTCTGTGTTGAGGTGGTCCAGTACCACTCCTCTGCTGCCTTGTCTTCTGAGGTGGGCCTTTTCCCTTCTTTCTCTAGGTGGGTTTGTCTGTATTGAGGTGGTCCAGTACCACTGTCCGGCTGTGCCCGCCTCCCCAACAGCTCCACCCCCACTGGGGCTGTTGGACACTGAAGCATGGAGAGAGCGGCAAGGAATACCCAGGGTTTCTTATTTTATCCAACTTGAGCCTGTGGCCAGCAGCTCCATGTTGGCGGCTCAGATCTGACGTCCACATTGCCTCCCTCTTTCTGTGGTTCACTGTGCATCATCACCAGAGTCCTCTTTCCACGTCAGGCCTCTGCCCTGTGCGGGCCTCTCCTGTGACACCCCACACCCCCCAGTGGTCAGGCTGGCACTGCCTACCATGGTCTCCCCATCCCCCCCCCCTTTTTTTTTTTGTCTTTTTGTCTTTTTTTGTGACCGGCAACGGATCGCAACCCTCAGTGTCGTGCCTGTACCGGACTGGGACCGGCAACGGGATCGCAACCCTCGGTGTTGCCCCCGCTCCTCGCTCAGCCAGTGAGCGGCCGGTCTGTATGTGGGATCCGAACCCTCGGCAGGAGCGCTGCCGCGCTTCCCAAGCGGCGCACTGTAGTGGTGCGCCACCGGGCCGGCCCTCCCCATCCCCCTTGCCCTGCATTCCATACACATGGGTCAGGCCTCTCCCACCTCGGGGCACTGGCACGTTGTGCTCCTGCTATCTGTGATGTTTCGCTAACCCCCGAGCTCTTTCAGAGCTCAGCCTAAAGTCTGAGCATGCCCCTCCACGGTTCCTCGCTCGCTCGTCGTTCCCAGTGCCTGGCACTGGGTCAGGCCTCTCCCACCTCGGGGCACTGGCACGTTGTGCTCCTGCTATCTGTGATGTTTTGCTAACCCCCGAGCTCTTTCAGAGCTCAGCCTAAAGTCTGAGCATGCCCCTCCATGGTTCCTCGCTCGCTCGTCGTTCCCAGTGCCTGGCACGGAGGTGCCCTTGGGTACACAGTTGTTTGTGGGGACTTGGTGATTTACGGGCCGTGTGCGTAGGTAGTGATGTCGGTATTGAGGCTTCAGGAAGTGAAGTGACTGGGTAGGTGGCCTGGGACCATCCTCAAGCGTCCATCAGGTGGTCATAAGGAAACCAAACTGTGTCCCGCAGCCGTCTTCTGCTGTGTGTGATAGAGGTTATCAGAGTTTCTTAGTGTTTTAAATATCTTTTTAAAGAAAACCTCTTTTTTACCACAGAGCACCCAGACTTCTCAAGTTGTGATTATAAATGCTGAAAGTACTGCTTACATCAAAAGTGCTTTTTAAATTTCTACTTTTATTTTTTTAAACATCAGGCATTTGTTGGAGCACAGGAGATTTTCTTTTGCTTCGTTTAAGAAGAACCAGCAGCAGTGAGGTGCTGGTGCTGTCTGGGGCCGCCAGTGCCTCCTGGGCCAGTGCCCTACTGGTGCCCATCTACAGAGGTTTTGGAATCTGAGCCTGTGGTGCCCCAGTGGGATCAGTTGAAGCCAAATGCCAGGACTTAACTTTCTATGCCCATGAGTATTTGAGAGAATTACGAAGGAGATGAGTTTGAGTGTGGCCGGCTGGCATATGGGCCCATGGGGGTTGTGCAGTGGGGAGCTCTGTGGAGCCTCAGTGGTGTCTCTGCCCTGCAGGCACGCTGCCCCTGGCCTCCCAGGAGTTGGCTGTGGTGGAGGACCTGCTGTACGTGCTGGTGGGCGTGGATGGCAGATACATCACTGCTCAGCCCCTGACTGGGAGGCAGAGCCGGACCTTCCTCGTGGACCCCAACCTGGACCTGTCCATCAGGGAACTGGTGGGCAGAATCCTCCCTGTGGCTGCCAGCTACTCCACTGTGACCAGGTGGGCACCAGGTGCGGCTTTGACCTCAACGTGCTCAGCCCCCTGTAGCTCACACTGTGGGAAGAGGGGAGGTCACCTCCTGGTGACCGTGAAAACCATTTACATCCCCTTCCAAAGAAAGCCCCTTCCTGGATACAACTCAGCTTTATTCCTGACACAACCGCACGGGCGTGAGTCACTGTCCGGTGTCCTGACTCACTCCTTTCCGTGCAGAAGTTCCCCTCAGGACAAGAGCTTGAGTGAGTCAGTTGCTTCCTGTTCAAGGAGGGACTCAGAGTATGACCTTGTGTCTGAAAACATAGTTCTGGCCTCTTCAGAGTGTTTGGTCTGTCTTTCCTTGTAGGTTCATTGAGGAGAAGTCTTCCTTCGAGTATGGGCAGGTGAACCACGCCTTGGCAGCTGCCATGAGAACCCTGCTAAAGGAGTATCTGATCCTTGTCACACAGCTTGAGCAGCTGCACAGGCAGGGCCTCCTGTCGCTACAGAAGCTCTGGTTCTACATCCAGCCAGCCATGCGCACCGTGGACATCCTGGCCTCGCTTGGTACGCCCCCCCAGAGGGGGTGGGATGGCAGGTCAGATATCACCATGGTGCAGTGCCTGGTGTGTGACAAGGAGACGCACAATGGCACGTGGAGGGACCATCCTGGCCGGGGCTGGTCATTCGCTGCTTACTTTTACATGCCAGGGTTGTGAGGCCAAAGCCCATGTTGCTCCATGTTTTATTAATTGGCAGGAGGAAATCTCTGGAAGCTTTTACTGATAAGCTTTAGTTCGCAACTACAACTTCATAATTTGAGCATATCCCAAAAAAGAAGCACCTGTCCCAGTTAGAAAGTTGGTGATTAACTGAGAGGTTCTTGTGGGCATCTTGAGCATGGCTGGGCATGTGTGAGGCGCTTCCTTCCGAGCAGTGAGCCCCCTTTTTCTTCCTGCAGCCACCTCAGTGGATAAAGGCGAGTGTCTGGGGGGGTCGACGCTGAGCCTTCTCCATGACAGGAGCTTCAACTACACAGGCGACAGCCAGGCGCAGGAGCTATGCCTGTATCTGACCAAGGCGGCCAGCGCACCCTACTTTGAGGTTCTGGAGAAGTGGATCTACAGAGGGATCATTGACGACCCATACAGGTGGGGCTCTATGAGGTACCCAACATAGACTCACCTCCATAGGCGCCAGCTGGGCCTTCCCTTCAGCCGTCTGTCTGGGGAGGCACATGTCAGCAGGTGTCTGTGTGCTGCAAGTCTGTACTGCAGCCAAGGGAAGAGAGGGTCCGATTGGGTCCTTTTTAGTGTCTGTCTACTGTGCCAAGGATGAGAAAGTTGCCCCAAGTCAGGGGTCCTTACCCTCCTTGGTGTGTGGACTTCTGATTTGGTGAGGTCTGTGGGTTTCTCTGCATGATGTATTCAAATACATCAAGCAAAATCTATCAGCTCACAAATCTATAAGATATGTTTGTCAAGATATTTTTAAAGGATAAATTTGTGATATAGAAATACTTATGTCTTTACTAATGGACCAACTAACAAAATCTGGTGTGTTGGGCCTCACAAGGGACGCAGCTTCTAACTCGCTGCGTGTAAATGATGTTTGCAGCGGGCTGTGAAGACGCCTGGTTCATACTGTGATGAGGCCCATGTGCCCCTGATACGGGTGTCATTTTGTTGCCTACAGTCATAATGGATGGAAATGCTAAATTCCACTGAGAGGCATGTGAAAATAAAGATGAATTATTTTTCTATCTAGCCCTGTGGACCCCTAAATTCTCTCTGAACCTATGTTAAATTCCCTGCTCAAGGCGAGGTTTGTAGATTAATTTTTAACTCACAATTGAGAAACAACTATAGAATGTTATGCTTGGCCTTAGTGGGACGTTTTTGGAAGCATGTTCTCCCCTCAGCTCTTGGCCCGGCCCCCACCATCCCGGAGACGCGTGTCAGCTGCTGGGCTCACAGAAGGTGCACTTGCTCTGCGTGTGACCTGAAGAGCTTTCTGTGATTTCCAGTGAGTTTATGGTCGAGGAGCACGAGCTGCGGAAAGAGAAGATCCAGGAGGACTACAATGACAAGTACTGGGACCAGAGGTACACTGTCGTCCAGCAGCAGATCCCATCCTTCCTGCAGAAGGTGGCGGACAAGATCCTCAGCACAGGTGCCGGCATGCGTGGGGGCATCTGCAGTGCAGGGGCTCATGGCGAAGCTCTCACCCCAGAGTCCCTGCTGAGGCGGGTCCTGCTGGTGGTCGGCCTCTGTCCTGTTGTCCTGTGAGTCTGCCGGCACACAGGCACACAGTTCACGTGGGCCCTCAGCACGGCTGAGCACGTGGGGAGCCGCGTTGGGCCCTGGAGGGTGCCTGCACCAGGGTTGCTGGCTGTGGGGTGATTCTGGGGTTCTCTAGTCAACTTTGTCTTGTCCCCTGACTCTCGAAGGGTCTTGCCGCGTTGGGCCCTGGAGGGTGCCTGCACCAGGGTTGCTGGCTGTGGGGTGATTCTGGGGTGCTCTAGTCAACTTTGTCTTGTCCCCTGACTCTCGAAGGGTCTTTCTCAATTCCTTCTCCTCCTTACTTCCTGTGTTAATGTCTTAAACTCCATCAGCACTACAGGACACATGCCCACTGGTCCACTCTCAGAGGTTAGGACCTGACTCAGATGCCAAGCGAGTGATGCTGGGACATGACTTGCTGTTTTCAGAGCTGAGCCATCATGGAAAGTGTTGAGGATGAGTTAGCAATCTAGCCTTTTGGAAATTATTTCTGTGCTATTGATCAGAAAAATTCTGACACAAAGAGCCACAGCAAGTCACAGCAGCTGCCGCTTCCATCCTTTGTAGGTGACAATTGTGTTTTCCACCTGGAGTAAGTGGGTTTGTGGACCTTTTCTTGTGCAGCCTGTTCTGTGTCCAGTCCACTGCCCCGTGTTTGGACTAACATAGCTGGGGCTGCAGGCCTGAGATTGACTGTGTGTGAGATAAAATGTCTGATCCTCCATCTCTTTCAGGGAAATATCTGAATGTGGTCAGAGAGTGTGGCCGCGATGTCACCTGCCCCGTGGCCAAAGAGATCATCTACACACTAAAGGAGCGGGCGTATGTGGAGCAGATCGAGAAGGCCTTTAATTATGCCAGCAGGGTGCTGCTGGACTTCCTGATGGAGGAGAAGGAGCTGTTGGCGCACTTGAGGTGGCCCACCTCTCGGGGCAGCACTTGGGGCCACGACTGCAGCATGGCTTTAGCTGTTGTTTTGTGCTTGTTACGGGGGCGTGCCACCAGGGGTCCCAGTCCCCACCCTGCCCCTGCCCTGGGCCTACCAGCCCCTCCTCAGCTCCTTCCTGGCGCCATCTCTCCTGCCAAGCCTGCCACATCCATCTGGGCCTGTTTTAATGGGTCATGTGGTGCGGCGCTGGCAGGTGAGGGTGATGCACTCACACCTGCTCCTTGCAGGTCCATCAAGCGCTACTTCTTGATGGACCAGGGTGACTTCTTCGTGCACTTCATGGACCTCACCGATGAGGAGCTCAGGAAGTCGGTGGAGGACATCGCACCCACCCGCCTGGAGGCCCTGCTGGAGCTGGCGCTGCGCATGAGCACCGCCAACACAGACCCCTTCAAGGACGACCTCAAGGTGGGTGTAGTGAGAGGCCCTTGGGCCCACAGTCTGTCCAGTGCTTTTCTGCACCAGTCAGAGGGGCCATGTGTGTGTTTCGCCCTTTGTTCTGCTAATGTGCTGCTGACTTTGGTCTGCCGGTGTTTTGTTGAGGATTCTTACACCTGCGTTCACGGGGTATGGGTCTCCCGTTTCCTCACAGTGTCCCTGTCTGTCTTTAGGATCGGGCTTGTGTTGGCCTCCTGGAGTATGTTTGGAAGTGTCTCTTCTCTTCACTTGCTCTGAAAAGTCTCAAGAGGGGTGTTAATTCTTTTTCACATCTTTGGTAGGACTCACCTGTGATGCCATCTGGTCCTGGGCTTGTCTTTGTTGGGAGGTCTTTGATTACTGATTCAGTCTCCTGACCAGGTATCGGTTTGCTCAGATTTTGTTTCTTCTCGAGGCGACCTTGGCAGTTTCTGTTTCTGTTGTCCGTCTCGTCTAGGTTGTCCAGTTGGTTGGCGTACAGTTCATGGTATTCTGTTATAGACGTTTTTGCTTCCGAATGGTTGGTAGTAATATCCCAGCTTTCATTTCTGATTTTAATAATTTGAGTCTCCTTAGCCAGTGTGGCTAAAAGTCTATCAGTTTCATTGATCTTTCAAAGAACCATCTTCTGGTTTTGTTGGTTTCTCTCGTTTTTGCATGCTCTGTTTTTATCTGTTGTAATCTTTATTATTTTCTTCTTTCTGCTGGCTCCTGGTTTAGTTTGCTCTTTTTTTGTTTCATAAGATGTAAAGTGAGATTATTGCTTTGAGATCTTTCTGTTTTAATATAGGCATTTACAGCTGTAAACTTCCCTCTGAACACGGCTTTTGCTATGTCCCATAAGTTTCAGTATGTTGTTTTTATTTCCATTTGTCTCAAGGTATTTTCTAATTTCCTTTGTGATTTTTTTTTTTTTTTTCCTTTTTGTCTTTTTTCGTGACCGGTAATGGGATCGCAACCCTCGGTGTCGTGCCCGTACCGCAACCGTACCGCGACCGGCAACGGGATCGCAACCCTCGGTGTCCGCGCTCAACCAGTGAGCGGACCGGTCTCTATATGGGATCCAAACCCTTGGCGGGAGCACCGCCACACTCCCAAGCGCCTCACCCTACCAAGTGCGCCACCGGGCCGGCCCTCCTTTGTGATTTTTTCTTTGAGCCATTGGTTGTTTGAGAATGTTTAATTTTCACATATTGTAAATTTTCCTTTTTGTTGTTGTTGTTGTTGTTACTTATTTCTGACTTCATCCCTTTGAGGTTGGAGAATATACTTGGTATGATTTCAGTTTTGTAAAGTTTATTAAGACTCGTTTTGTGGCCTCAGATACGTCCTGGAGAATGTTCTGTGTGTACTTGAGAACAGCGTTCTGCTGCTGCTTGGGGAGTGTTCTGCAGACTCGTGGCTGGTCTGTTGTGTTGTTCGAGTCATCTCTCTCCTGACCGACCTCTGTCTGGTTATTCTAGACATGACTGAAAGTGGGTACTGAAGACTCCCACTGTTGTTGTAGGTCTGTATTTCTCCTTTTAATTCTGCCCATTCTTGCTTCATATATTTTGGGGTCTATTGTTACACACAGGAGTATTTTTATAGGACAAATTCCTAGTAGTGAAACTGTTGGATCAAAGTGTATGGCCCTTGTACGGTTGGACAGATCTTACTAGAGTTCAGTCTCAGGACCGCACGGCTGAGGGAAGGAGGCTGTCGTCAGTGCGCCTCCACTTTCCCCACCACCTTCACTCCTCTGATGGCTGGAAGAGAGTGTTAGATTTTCGCGTGTGTGCTGGAAGGGGTGAGCGCTTCCGTCTCCTGATGAGCCATTTGTGCTGCTTCCGCCCTATCCTTGCTCTTAATGTTCATTCTTGCCCTTTATTTTGTGCTGCCGCTCTTTTACTGATGTACAGGAGCTCTGCCACTGTCCCTGGCATGTAGTCGGCACCTAATAAGCCTTGGACTAGATTAATGCTGTGGACAGTGCTATTTGCCTGTTATAGCTACTATATCATCCACGAAATATGCTTTGTTTTTCAGCCTGGGCCTGATGCTTACTGTGGTCAAAAGGCTTCAGTCTTAAGGGATTCAGGTTTATCTGACTTTCCCATGTGGTTTCTTGTTTAGAACATCCAGCATGGAGATGTTTGAAAAGTAATCCATCTGTATTTTACTCTTTCTACCTTAATGTGAAGTGGTTTAGTTTTTAAACTAGGATTTATTAATAGTTGTTTGTGTTTTATAAAGCCAGCCTCCAATATTTAGAATCACTATCTGAGACACTTCCTTCAGTGCTGTGTTTGCTTTTCGGATTCATGATGCCAGGGTGGGTGGGGGTCAGGACTTGGCTTTGGCATTTTCCCTAAAAGCTGGATTCTGTGTTTTATTTCTTTTCCCCCAAGATTGACCTGATGCCTCACGACCTCATCACCCAGCTTTTGCGAGTTCTGGCCATCGAGACCAAGCAGGAGAAGGCGATGACCCAGGCCGACCCCACTGAGCTCTCGCTGAGCGGCCTGGAGGCCTTCTCTTTCGACTACATCGTCAAGTGGCCCCTGTCACTGATCATCAACAGGTGAGGCCCCTTGGGCAGCTTCTAGACACTTACTCAGGTTTGCAGGAAACGAGGCTATGCCCGCTCGGTGGCTGTCTTGTCGTGCAGAAGACCTGAAGCGGCTCTCCCGTTCTTTTGTGCCTGGAGGGGATTCCATGGCTGTCTGGTGGCCACTGTGTGGACGGTGTGTTGAGAGCATGTGTGTCTGCCAGACTCTACACACCTGTCTTGCAGGAAGGCCCTGACCCGCTACCAGATGCTCTTCCGGCACATGTTTTACTGCAAGCATGTGGAGCGGCAGCTGTGCAGCGTCTGGACCAGCAGCAAGACTGCCAAGCAGCGCTCGCGGCACTCTGCAAAGTGGTGCGTTTCCACACCTCCCATGCTCCCTCTAGTGGGACGGCGTCTCTCCCTAGACCTTTAAACAAGCAGCTTGAAAATGCATATCTGTAGCTTGTAGGCCCACGATTTTTCAGTTTTTAGGTCTTTGGGCAGTGTGATGCTTTTGTCACCTACCAGGGATGTTCGCTGTGCCCTCAATCCTCTCCACAGCCTGTAGTGATGGTATGGGTATTGTGACTACTGGTGTGTTTGCAGGACACACTCCCCTCCTGTGGGCTGAGAGCGTTTGTTTCCTCCATTCAGTCATGCCACATGCAGCCCAGAGGCGCGTTGCACACTGCCTGTGGCACCATGTGGCGTTTGAAGAAAGGGTTGGTGGTAAAACTTCTTAGGAATTTATCTCGATAAAGCAGAGGTGTGGAATTCGCAGTTGTGGTTTCTTCCCCAGTGGTGGTCCTTGCTAGCGCTGAGTGGCTCAGCTAACTGAGGAGCCTGTTTCCCATTTCTGTGGTTGGGCTGGTGGGTACTGTCCCCGCAGGGTAGAGGGAGACAGAAGGTGATGGGATCGTGTTGGGCAGGATGTTTGCCTGACTGCCTGACCTGCCAGTGTGGGTGTCCCCAGCCCTGTGCGGAGTCGCCCCCGCCCCAGCACTGAGGAGCGCCCCTTCATTTGTGTCCTGTGTGCCTGAGTCTGAGCTGCTGCCGCGTTGCAGGAGCAGTGGCTGTGAGAGTCGGCGTGGTCGGAAGAGGTTCTAGCACCATAGGGGGAGTGGCCAGTGTCTGCTGGGCGCCTTGTGGTGCTGGCGTCGCCACCCCTCTGTGATGGTCCTTGTGCCCCTCAGGTTTGCCGGGGCCTTCACCCTGCGACAGCGGATGCTGAACTTTGTCCAGAACATTCAGTACTACATGATGTTTGAAGTGATGGAGCCAACCTGGCACATCCTGGAGAAGAACCTGAAGTCCGTGAGTGTCAGCTCAACAGATCATAACGCTTCCAAGGCAGCCTGTGGAGAGCAGGAGCTGGCAAGGCGTCGGGGAGGAGCTGCAGTGCGCACGTCCCGCGGCTTCAACGCAGAGCCTGGTTCCCTGTGCACAGCCGGCCCCTTCCCGCATGATAAACGGGAGGGGGAGAAAGAGGGAGAGGTCTCCTGCGTGCCTGCTGCACCAGAATCGGCTGTCTAGACTCGTGGACACCCTCTGGGCACTCTCCCCTCCTGGGGCTCTGAGAGCTTCGAGGCCTGGGTACTCTCACACAGCACATCTTCAGCCTGTGGACCGGGCCGTCCTACAGAATCTGTTACCACCAAATTCCAGGAGCAGGAAGTAGCAAGGAGCAGTATTTCCTTCCTGCTCTCTGTCTTTAAGATCTAAAAGCTTGGACCTTTGGGGGCATGTTCAGTATTCTTTTCTTTTAGTGGTATTTTGACGTTTTCTCCCAAAGACTACGGGCCCATTTAAAATGTGGGACCATGTAAACAAGTATACGAAACAAGCCGAAGGTGAATGCGGCACACACAGTGTGCCTTTCAGTGGCGTGTGCTGCTGCTGCTGCTGCAACAATGCCGAGTCTCAGAGCCCTATCTTCACAGGCCTCCAACATTGATGATGTCCTTGGCCACCACACGAGCTTCCTGGACAACTGCCTGAAGGACTGCATGCTGACCAACCCCGAGCTGCTGAAGGTCTTCTCCAAGCTCATGTCCGTGTGTGTCATGTTCACCAACTGCATGCAGGTGCGGGCGGGGAGGCAGGTGCAGGCGGGCTGGGCAGTGGCGGCAGGTGTGGGCTTGCATGGGCTGGTGCGGGCAGGGGTGGCACATACTGGCTGGTGCGGGCAGGAACATCATGTGTGGGCAGGCGTACAGACGGGTGTGGGCAGAGGAGGCAGGTGCGGGCAGGTGCAGGTGTTCAGGCCATTGCTGCATGCAGCCCTGTCCCACACCTCCTGCCCTTTCTTTCTGTGGAGGAGCCTGATGTCATTTGAGTATTTCTAGAACTCTTGGGGCTTCCTGGAGCTCCTGCCCTGGCAGTGTGGGTAGGGGCCACCTGGATTTGCCATATTCTTCCCATACTGTCACTGGGCTACAGGGTTTAAATCTATGGTGCAGGTTTCTGTCCTGGGCCTGTTTCTGGATGCCCTTGCATTTTCTCAGAACTCGAATTATTCGATTCAGTTACATGTGTTTGGGGCACTTATCACAAGCAGTTGCCCAAAATGATGGTACAGAAAACGAGTGTCAGGTGGCAGGAGGGGAGTCTGGGGAGCACCACAGGGAGGGGTCCACAGGGGGGCACATGGGACGTGGGAGAGGTGGCCAGGTGGCATTATGAGGGGACAGACACTGAACCCCGTTGCTCAGCCACTTAGGAGCCGTGTTGGGTTGGGGAAGCACCGAGGAGAAAGCTGTGTCTTTGAGGACCGCTGTGAGAGGGTGACTGGGAATTGTGTTGGTGCAGCCAGGTCCTTCCAGCCACAGCTTCCCAGGAGGGGCTTGCGTGTCCCGAACATGAGAGCTGCTCCACATGTGCAGTGGACTTGGTTTCCTGCAAAGCGTGTGTTATAACTCACAGAAACATGTCTTTGCAACCCCACCCCTAGAAATTCGCGCAGAGCATGAAGTTAGACAGTGAACTGGCCCAGCCGACACTGGAGCACGGCACGATGCTGGGGCCGCCCACAGAGGCCGAACGGGCCGAGGAGCGTTCCCGGAAGGAGCTCAGTAGGAAGGTGCGTGGCGTTGTGGGCGAGCCAGAGGGTGTGATGCACAGGCAGCACTGCAAGCTCCAGAAAAACAGACCTGCTGTTCTCTTATTTCTATCTCTTCTTTGACTGAAAAAAAGACTTAAAATCAGGTTCTAAAGACAGACACAAGAATTTTCCTCATGAACTGTCTGGTCCCAAGCCTGCTGGGCTCCAGGGGGTGGCCACAGTTACCTGCTGAATGAGTGTTGGGTAGGGTAAGCCTGGAACCCCTGGACCTGGTGCGGATCAGCCTGGGACCCCTGGACCTGGTGCGGGTCAGCCTGGGATCCCCTGGACCTGGCATGGGTGAGAGAGGACTTGATGCTCCACAGGCCCACCACAGCCCCACTGTCACTGATTAGACCCATTCTTCATTAGCTGGGTCAGGTTGCTCAGCAGGTGCTGGCAGCCACGAGTCCTTTGAGGTATGGGCATCGTGGCACCTGCTTCAGCTCTGCTGTGAGCCGGGGGTGGTACTCTTCATGTCCTCACGTGGATCCAGCAAAGAAGAGATGGCCTGGGAGTGAGGGGGTCAGAATCCAGGGACAGTCAAAGACAGGTGCATCCCCCTGGCCAAGACGTGGCCCGGAGAAAATGACATTAGTCTTAAAAACCTGAACCTTGACTTCTATGCCCTGCGAAGCCTGGGATGTACCTTACTACAGCGGTAGCAGCAGGCACCAGTTGTCTGAAGTCTTAGGAATTTTTCATGATGCCCTTTACTTTTTATTATGTGAAAATGTCCTAGAATCCATTCCTTCTATTTAGAAAAGAAAAAAAGGAAGCCTGCTGGGAAGAGGCCCATGGCGGGGTGGGCCCATGGCGGGGCTTTGGTACTGGCTCATGTGCTTCCGAACTGTGTTTCAGTACCTGGCAGAGAACGCGGATGCACCTCAGCTGGTGTCCAGCTTCGAGGCGACCATCAGCAGGTTTGACAAGAACTTCTCCAGCCATCTGCTGGACCTGCTAGCGCAGCTGAGTGTCTACAGCACCAGTGACTGTGAACACGGCATGGCCAGTGTCATCTCCAGGTGGGTGCCCTGTGCAATCTCACTCCTGCCCCCTGCACCCTCAGGTCTAGGCTTGGGGGAAGAGGAGAAGGTGTGTGAGGAGGGGTCGGCGTTCTCTCTCCTGGTGCAGCTGCTGGTCACACGTGTGGGTGGGAGCTCCTAGTGCGTGTGTGCATACGTGTCCACTTGTGTGTCAACTAGTACGTGTCAGGCCACCCCAGCCCTCCTGGGGCATGATGTTCCATAAACCTGGGCTACCAGGTGACCCTGATTGGGTCACCATTGTTCCGGGTAGGCCCAGCTTTCATCCAGGAAGGGACACTGTCCTCGGGCTGTCCTGGAACGTGCCCATCTGTGTGCTGGGACCACTGGTTCCTGAGCAGGGGGTTCTGAGTTCACCCAGCATTGAGAATCACTGCCAGGTGCCCCACATCCATGGCCCTCTCAGGGCCCCATAGCCAGGTGATGCTGGGGTGATGAAGGAGCCCCAGCACCCAGGGGCTGCGAGAGAAGAAGCCCACATGTGCACCCTGCCCGTGGTGCTTACTGGAGATGATCACGCTGAAGCATCAGTTAGAAGCTCTGGTTGTCTTGCTTTTAGCTGTCGTGTGTGTTTTTAAGGTCCAGTCTTGACATTGCTTAATAGCAGTGAAGGTTGTGTGGAGCTGGAGAACCTGTGTGTGTGGCTGGCAGGTCGAGCCCCTGACCCACATGTGCCCCTCACCACAGCTTGGAGGGAACCTTGGTATTGTCTGTGTTGCTGAGTGTATTAGTCCGTTTTGTGTTGCTGTAACAGAATTACCTGGGACTGGGTAATTTATAAAGAAGAGAGGTTTATTTGGCTCATGATTCTGGGACAGCTGCATCTGGTGTGGACCTCAGTCTGCTTCTACTCATGGTGGAAAGTGGCAGGCAGCCAGTGGGTACAAGCAGATCACATGGCGAGAGGAAGCAAGAGAGAGAGGAGGTGCCAGGGTCTTCTAAACAACCAGCTCTCGCAGAAACTAATAGAGTGAGAACTCACTCACTGCCCCTCCTCCTCCAGGGAGAGCATTAATCCATTCATGAGAGATCTGCCCCCATGACTCAAACAGCTTCCAACACTGTCACATTGGGGATCAGATTTCTGCATGAGTTTTGGGAGGACAACACATCCAAACTCTTATCACTGAGCTAGAAACGGGGGTGCATCTCCCCTGGGGCATCTGTCCTCAGTGTTATGGCCACGGAGTCTGCCACTGTCAGCAAGAGGAACCCAGTTCCATGCTCCTCCCCACAGGCTCGACTTCAACGGCTTCTACACGGAGCGCCTGGAGCGCCTGTCTGCAGAGAGGAGCCAGAAGGTGGGCCCCCCATTGCCCAGCCTGCGGGGTCCCCCGGCACCAGCAGCCAGGGTGGCCGTTACCGCGCAGTGAGCCCTCAGCTGGGCTTGAGGAAGCGCGGGGACAAGCAGGTGCTACAGTGTGAATGAATCAGGATTTTTATGTCAAATATTCCTGGAATACATGTGTTGTATATGTTGTGACTGTTTCAGTGTAATACAAAACCTGAATTACCATCTTGGCTTGGCTCATTGGGTTTCATCGTATAGAAGCTGCCCAGACAAGAGCTATGTCTCTGTAGATTTGCTTATGTTTGCTTTTAAAGGTTGAACTGTAACTTTTTTTTGGTGTTTTTGATCTCAAATAAAGACAAAGTGAAAACACGTGGTTATTTGAGCAAGAAACAAGATAATTACAGAGATGCCTCCTGGTGTCCAAGTCCGGTGCAGGCGAACCAGGGCTGTGGTCTGCTCTGAACGCCAGGGGGCAGTACAGCCCTCCTGATTCACCAGCTTGCCAGCATCTGCTCGACCGTAGGACCCCCGCCCTGGCGGCACTGGGCCACTTGGCTCACATCTCACACAGGTGCTGAAGAGAGGCCTCAGGGATGGGCTTTACTGTGACTGTGGCAGGGTTTGCTGGGCTCATGCTGCCCGCCAGGTGCCTCCTGGTCATACAGAAATTGCCCAGCAGATAGACTGTCAGGTCGTATTATGTCCCACCCATCCCCTCAGGGGGCCATCTGCCTTCTCTGTCCTGTCTTCCCAGTTCAGTAGTGGACAGCACAACCAGCCTAGGGGTGACACTGCCATGGACACCTCAGGGCTGCTTTGGCTAGTGTGGTCTTCAGGCCCAGCTGCCCCTTCCTGCTGAATTTCATGCGTGTCATTTTCAAAATTCAGTCCTAAACACCTGCTCCAAATGGCCACGGACAGTGAGGAGGGGCCCTGGGAGGAGGCTGGGGGCAAAAAGAGGCAGAAGCAAGCATGGCCTGGGTCCCCACACAGATGAGGCCTCCCCAAGGGGACACAGGTGTGGGTGGCTGTTGGCCACTGGGCTGCCTTGCAGAGGGGCATCTGCTGACCTGGGGGGGCTTCACTCTCCAGCCACAAAGTGCTTCCTCTCCTAGTCTGCAGTGTGTGGTCCTAAGTTGTGGTCTTGTTCAAGTGTCAGCCGTGAGCTTAGAACTCGCTGGTCCTCAGCAAGGGGCCTCCTGAGTTCTGGGAAACCCAGGGCCTTCAAGACGTGGCCTGCCTCTGCACCTCGAGGATTTGCAGGTGGGGGGGCACCTCCAGGGCTGCGGAGTCCTGGCTCCCAGACCCCCCAGTAGCACCTGCTGAGTCAAGGTAGTGGAGGTGAGGTAGGTATGTTCTGTGGGATGGGGCGGGCTTCCTTGGTCCTTGTAGGAAGGGCTCTGTTGGAGCGGGGTCAGTGCTGGCCCAAGTTGGCCTGACTTTCACGCGTAAGTCCCTGGTAGTACAGCTTTGTCTTCGTCCGCAGAGCTGCAGGTGGTCTGGTTAACTTCCTGTGGGATGACGCACATCTGCGGTAGCTTTTGCTCTGCCTCTAATGTGACAGGGATGTGTTGCCTTTGAACTGCTGCCAAATAACTTGCAACACAGGACCAAGGAAGAGGAGTTTTTTGGGTTTGCGTGGCACGTATTAGAGCTCAGGGACAGAAGCCAGCGTGGCCCCAGCGCCCCACTACCCAGCAACCCCTGCTGCTCTCTGCAGCCTGGGGGGCTTGTCCACGGCTGGGTGGGCTGACGCCTCCCTGGCAGCAGAGCTGGCCTCCGACTGAGATACCCCAAATGTCTGTACTAGCCCCTGCTGCATTTTCTTACTTTTTGTGCCACTTGCATTGGCATAATAATGGTCAGTTATCCTTGAGACAAAAATGTGACAGTGTTCCTCTCCCCTAGCTGAGATCCCCAGTGCTTCCTTGTCCCCAGGATAAAGTCCAGATGAAATCTCTTCTTCCAGTGCCCTTAGGACTTTGACCTCTGCCCTGGAGCCCCTTGCAGGTCCTGGTCTAAGGCCCACCCCTCCAGGCAGAGCTCCCTTCCCCACCACCAGCTCAGCCCTCGCCCCACCAGGGGGCACTGGCCAGTACCCTGGAGCCCTGTGTGGCCCCTGTGTCCCACCACTCACATCAGGAAGGGATCCTAGCTGTTGAAGCCCTGGTGAGGGGTCTGGGCTGCTTCCCTTCCCGCTTAGGTTGTCCCCCATGGTGGGTCTTTCTGGGACAGCTGTGAATGTGGCTATGAAGTCTCATATGCTGGGCTGAAGCCCCAGGAGTCCTGGGTTCACCGGGGGGCAGGGGTCCACCTGGAGAAGCCTAGAGCCAGGCCACAGGGATCGCTGCAGGCTCTGGTTTGGGGTGGCCCCAGCCTGCAGGGCACACGGGGAGATGTCGGCCGGCAGCTGCATCTAGCTGCTGCTTTGGTAGGATGACCCATCAGGACCCCCAAAGCAGGGCTGGGGATGGCCCAAAGGAGCAGCCCAGGCGGCCTCCACACCTGCCGTCACTGGGGCCGGGACCTCACCTGTCCAGCTCCCCCCTACTTGACCACCTGCTGGCCCAGGCCTCACCCTTCCGAAGGGAGGCCTCAAGAGCCTGGTGGAGCAGGGCACAGGGTTTGGGTGGAGTGTCCCTCCTACAGGACTGGGCCTGTGCCCACAAAGCCACTTCTTGTCCCTGCTTGGAGTTTTCTGCACCCCAGGAAGTCGGGGCCACCCCCTTCCCAAACCCACCAGACAAGCTTTTAAAGGCACACCCCTCCAAGACCCGCCTGGTTGTCACCTTCCGGGGGGACCTGCGCTCCTGAGGCTGTACCTCGGTTTCCTCTCCCGTACACGGGAGGATGCAGAGTGGCCAGGGTGGGCTGTTCCCGCTCCCCGCCGCCCCGCACGTCTCCCGTCACGTAAATTTTGTCCACATTTATGAAGGACCAGGAAGCGGGCTCAGGAATACGGAGGAAGCCCCGGGGGCGCAGGACGCAGGGACGCGGGGGCGGGGCGGGGCGCACCCATCCCCGCAGGTGCCCGAGCGGAGCCGTCCCCGGAGCGGACCATGCGCGGCCTCCAGCTCGGGGCGCTCGGCGCACTGTGGCTGCAGGGTGAGTCGGGAGCCTGGCCCGGGCCCGCCCGCCGCGTCTCCCTGGGGCTGTCGAGGACCGCTGGGCACTCCGACGGCCTGTGGGGCCACAGGGGCGTTGTCCATCCACTGGGGCCGTCCAGCCGGACAGGGCGGGGAGGCCGACAGGAGAGCTGAGGCAGGGGCAGCACAGGCGGTCTGGCCACATGGAGATTGTGTCCTGGCTGGGGGAGGGAAGGTGGGCTGCTGGCCCTGGCCCCACCCCAGCTCCTGGGAGCCTCCTGGCCCGGGCGGTGTGCTGTCCCCGTCCCCAGCTGGCGGCCAGTGGTTTTACTGCTGGAGGTTTCTGAGATGACGGTAAGGAGAACGGGTTCAATGGCCTTTCAAAAGAGGAAGGAGACCGTCATCTGGGTAGGTGGTCCTGAAACTCCGCGGGGCTTTGCGTCTGTTGTTGGCTACCAGGGATTTTCCAGTCCTCGGTGAACAGCCCGCAGAGGAGGCCTCTTTTGCTCCCCAGTTAGATGCAGCAGGGGCGGGGACAGCCAGCAGCCTGGTGGCCTCCTGGAAGGGCTGGAGCAGGGCAGGGTCTCTGGGGCCTGGCCCACCTGCTGCAGGGGTGAGATCTTCCAGTCGATGGTCCCTGAGGTATCCTGCGATTCACCTAGGGGAGGGGAGGCCAACGCAGGCCAGGAAACCTCCCAGGGCAGAGGGTCCCTGTGAGCCTGCTGTGACCCCTCTCTCCTGCCCTCCTGGCCTGGGCGGTGTGCTGTCCCCGTCCCCAGCTGGCGGCCAGTGGTTTTACTGCTGGAGGTTTCTGAGATGACGGTAAGGAGAACGGGTTCAATGGCCTTTCAAAAGAGGAAGGAGACCGTCATCTGGGTAGGTGGTCCTGAAACTCCGCGGGGCTTTGCGTCTGTTGTTGGCTACCAGGGATTTTCCAGTCCTCGGTGAACAGCCCGCAGAGGAGGCCTCTTTTGCTCCCCAGTTAGATGCAGCAGGGGCGGGGACAGCCAGCAGCCTGGTGGCCTCCTGGAAGGGCTGGAGCAGGGCAGGGTCTCTGGGGCCTGGCCCACCTGCTGCAGGGGTGAGATCTTCCAGTCGATGGTCCCTGAGGTATCCTGCGATTCACCTAGGGGAGGGGAGGCCAACGCAGGCCAGGAAACCTCCCAGGGCAGAGGGTCCCTGTGAGCCTGCTGTGACCCCTCTCTCCTGCAGTCATTACTCTGGGCCACCCCTTGCCACATGTGGAGCAATACGAGGTGGTGCGGCCCCAGCGCCTGCCCGAACCCCGTGCCCGCAGAACCCTGCTCTCCCGTGTGGTAAGTCTCTATTGTCCACTCACAAGCTGGCCTGGGGTCCCTTGGTGGCTCCCAGAGCCTCTTCTTGTGAAAGCGAACCCTGCTCCCAATGCCCCTCCCAGGAGGTTGTGAGGGGCCGGATGGGTGTCTTGGGGGCTCGCAGCCTGGCGTGGCCTGCGGGCACAGGTCCTATCCTGCGGTGCTTCACTGAATCTCCTTCCTCCTGCCTCACTCGTGGGCAGGGCCGTGCACTGTGCCTCCGGGTGGGCACCAGGGGCTCCCTGCTAGCCAGCCTGGAGGTGCCTCTGGGCTCAGGGAAGAGGGAGGGGAGTGGTACTGACCCCGGGCCACTCCCCAGTTTCACTTGGCAGGGCTGGTAACCACATTCCTCTTTTTCCTCTTTGCACAGCGGGGCTGGCTCACCACAGGGTGTTGACACACCTTCCTGAGGGCCCGGGGTTTCCCTGCGCTGGGAACTGACAGACCCCACCCCCACTCTCACGGCTGCCTGGGGCCTGGGTGTGCATGCATGTGCAGTGTGTGTGGCGTATGCATGGGATATGTGTGTGTGTATTTCCAGGGAGGATGGCAGCTGTGGCCCTGTCCTTACCTCAGTGGCAGGGCCACAGACCCACCAGCAGCCCTGGTTCTCACCCCACCCAGAGGGCACGGTGCACACTGTCTACAGGGGCCAACAAGCTTGAGCTCAAGCCTGAGTGTCGTGGGGGGTTGGAGGGGCCGGGGCAGCTCTGTGGGTACCACCAGGTCCCTGCTCTCCCTTGAGCCCTGCCCTGGTGATCGGTGACCTCCTTGAAGCCGCAGCCTCAGCAGATGGACGCATGTCCTTGAGGGGGATGGAGAACTGGCATACAGGGGCCTGTGTGCCCCCTCCCCAACTCCTTTGCTTCCCTGGCTCTAAGGCTGCCTGGCCGGTGCTATGTCCCTCCCCCTCACTTCTTTGGGGAAGGATCATCATCATCATTATCCTTTAGTGGGCAGATGGGGAAACTGAGACCTGGAGGACTGAGGAGCCCAGCGTCCTTCAGGCCTGCCCCAGGGCTGGGCTCCACCCATGTCCCCCAGTCCAGCCCAGCCTGAGCCACCTCTACTTGCCTGAGGAGCAGCCCCGCCTGTGGTTGGAGGCCGCACTCCCACACCCAGTTGAGCTCTTCTCCCCAGGTGTGAGGTGGGCATTCCCTGGGGCAGGCGCTCACCTGGACCCTCCCCTCTTCACTCAGGGGCTATACCCGGAGCGTGTGAGCTACGTCCTTGGAGCTGGAGGACACACCTTCACCCTGCACCTGCGGAAGAACAGGTGAGCGGGGCTGCTGTCCCTCTCAGGTTGGTTGTCCTGGCCGAGTCCGGCAGGCTTCAGCACACCCGTGTCCTGAGCATTGCATCCTGGCCCAGCCCCTCCACGCCGGCAGTGGCCATGCCCCAGGATGGGAGGGGGTGTGTGTGAGGGGGCCTTGGGTGCTACTGAGGTTCTCTTCCAGGGACCTGCTGGGCTTGGGCTATGTGGAGACCTACACAACCGCCAACGGCTCAGAGGTGACCGAGCAGCTGCATGGGCAGGTACGGGCCCCAGGGAGCCCTCCCAAGGCTGGTGGGCATCCTGGGGAGGGAGCTGTGGACCCTGACATGCTTCTCCTGCAGGACCACTGCTTCTATCAGGGCCACGTGGAGGGGCACCAGGGCTCTGCTGCCAGCCTCAGCACCTGCGCCGGCCTCAGGTGGGTGTGCAGACCTGCAGGACGTGGAGTGCCAGGGCTCCAGTGCACCCCCACTCTGCAGAAGAGCAAAGTGAGGTGGAGAAGGGCCGAGGCCGCACTTGGAGAAGGCCTCTCTCACTCTTGTGCATGGCATTTGCTCTTGCAGACAGGCATTTGCTCAGGGCTCTGTTACAAGCCGTGAGTCCTGACCAGCCCGCAGGCAGGGCCCCCCAGCGCTCGTCCGCACCCTCGGGCCTGGGTGTCACCTGCCTGAGGGCTGCTGGCCAACGGGTGGGAGCCTCTTCTTCAGGGCTTCTTCCCTCCCGGATGGGCAGGTGGGGGGATGGGCTAACCAGAAGCCACCACACACCCGGCTCCCCTCCCCTCAGAGGCTTCTTCCGGGTGGACTCGGCCATCCACCTGATCGAGCCCCTGGATGGGGGTGGCGAGGAGGGGCAGCATGCAGTGTACCAGGCCCAGCATCTGCGGCAGAAGCGGGTAACCTGCGGGGTCAGCAACACCAGCCTGGATCATGCCCTGGGGCCTCGGATCGCAGCGGCTTTCAGGCCTCAGCCCCGGGTGAGCAACTTCATCCCTGTGGCAGGCCGCTGCTGGCACTGTCCCCTCCCTGGGCCTGCATATCCCCCACACTCCCTCTGCACCTGTGTGCTGCCCGGGTGGGCCTGGGCATCCCCTGCTGTCCATATCCCCGGGTGGGCCTGGCCAAGCCTGGCAGCTTTGGGGATGGCGCCTCCCAGCGTTCGACAGAGGCTGGGCACAGGCCCCAGATCCCCAAGGGCTGGAGTGGCTGAGGAGGCTGACTGACTTCTAGTCTCTGTTCCCCAGAACCAGCCACTATCCCGAGACACCCGCTACGTGGAGCTGTACGTGGTCACAGACAGTGCAGAGGTGCGACAAGCACAGGGGTGGGGCGGGGCAGAGCAGGGCGGGGCAGGGGTTTGTGGGGATCCAGCCTGAGGGTCTCGCATCCCCAGTTCCAGATGCTGGGGAGCAGAGCGGCCGTGCGCAGTCGGGTGTTGGAGGTGGTGAACCACGTGGACAAGGTATGGGCACGTTTTACCTCTGGGGGTCCCTCTTGGGGCTGCCAGCTTCCTCCCTGCGGGGGCTTCCAGGACCTCACAGCAGCCCCCTGCCCATTAAGGGCCCTGGCTGTAGAAGTGGGGGGCGCCTGGAGGGGTGTGGCTGGGGTGGGTGGGAGGCCAGCTCAGGGCTCTGTGCTCTGAGCTTGTGACTCTGCCCAGCACCTGTCCCTGGGCCCCACCTTGCAGAGGAACAGGAGGGGGCCTTTGCTACCCACTGTACCCTGCCCAACCCCCGACTTCCCGCTCTCTCTAGCTTTATCAGGAACTCAACTTCCGCGTGGTCCTGGTGGGCCTGGAGATCTGGAACAACTGGGACAAGTTCCAGGTCAGCCCGCAGGCTGATGTCACGCTGGACAATTTCCTTGCCTGGAGGGCACAGGCTCTGACGGGGCAGCCCCGGCATGACAATGTGCAGCTCATCACGTGAGTGGCGGCAGAGCCCTGCAGGGGCTCAGAGGGGTGTGTGGGACCACATGCAGGGTGTGCATGGTGCTCTTGTCTCCAGGGGGGTCGACTTCACTGGGACCACCGTGGGCCTGGCGAAAGTGTCCAGCATGTGCTCCAGCAGCTCCGGGGCTGTGAACCAGGTGAGTGGCGCCCCCTGTGGGGGACAGATTTGAGGCTTGTTTCTGTGAGTGCTGTCGGCAAGAAGCAGCACCAAGTGTGCTGGCTTTGTGGGGGGAGAGGGTGGCGGGTGGGCGGACAGGTGTGCAGGGCCCAGGTGAGCACAGCCTTCTCCGCAGGACCACAGCCAGAACCCTGTGGGTGTGGCATCCACCTTGGCCCACGAGATGGGCCACAACCTGGGCATGGACCACGATGAGAACATCCAGGGCTGCTACTGCCCCGTGCCACGTGAGGGCGGTGGCTGCATAATGGCCACCAGCATCGGGTGAGGCGCCGGCTCTGCACAGCCAGGCCTTGGGGCTGTGGGGAGGAAGGGGCAGTGCTGGCACGCAGCCCTGATGGGACCCCTCCCTTCAGCTCCAGGTTCCCCCGGATGTTCAGCCAGTGTAGCCAGACTGACCTGGAGACGTTCCTGGAGAAGCCACAGACGGGCTGCCTGGCCAACGCCCCGGACCCCGACCAGCTGGTGGGCGGCCCCGTGTGTGGGAACCACTTCGTGGAGCGTGGGGAGCAGTGCGACTGTGGCCCCCCCCAGGTGTGTGTTCCCTTAAGGAAGTTGGGAGAACGGGTGGCCATGCAGCCCCCCTCCCCCACTTCCACCCGCGTGGTGTGGGAGGCCAGCCCGCCCAGGAGCCCATGTGCAGCCTGCTCAGTAGCCATCACTCCCAGGACTGTCACAACCGCTGCTGCAACGCCACCACCTGCCAGCTGGCCATGGGGGCCGAGTGTGCCCATGGCGACTGCTGCCACGAGTGCAGGGTGAGCAGGCACCGCCCCCGGGGACCCCAGCCCAGCTGGGATGTAGCTACACATCAGCTCCCGGGCCTGTTTTGGGCTACGTTCCAGGCCAACCTCTCTCTGCTGGGCAGGTGAAGCCAGCTGGCAAGCTGTGCCGTGCCCGGAAGGACTCCTGTGACCTGGAGGAGTTCTGCGATGGCCAGCAGCCTGCATGCCCGGAAGACGCCTTTCAGGAGAACGGCATGCCCTGCCCCGGGGGCTATTGCTTCAATGGGGGCTGCCCCACGCTGGCCCAGCGGTGCCAGGAGCTGTGGGGACCAGGTGAGGCGGGTGTGACTTTTTGGGGTGCGCCCCATGGTCGGGTGCTGCGGGTGCACCATGGGCTGATCTGCTCTTGGCTCCATAGGTGCCCGGCCTGCCGCAGAGACCTGCTTCTCATACAACATGTTGCCAGGCTGCAGGGGCCAGAGTTCTCTTGGCACAGGCAGGTGAGTGACTGAGACAAGACTCCCTGGGCCCAGGAAGTGATGGTTCCAACAAAGGAGTCAGGAGGCTCCAGGGGTCCTCCCTGCCTTCCAGGGCCCCCAAGCTCGAGCTGTCTTCATGTTAGGAGGGTTGGACACCATGCCTCTCACCTCCTGCAGTGCCAGGCTCCCCTAAGCACTTCCCACTGGAGCTGGCCCACAAGTGCCCTCTGTCCGCAGGGTCAACAGATGTGGCGTCCTGTACTGTGAGGGGGGGCAGAAGCCCCCGGAGCGCAGCTCCTGCATCCTCACCTCCCACTCAGCTGTGTGCCAGGCTCTCGGCATGGGCGCTGACGCCACCTACGAGCTGGTGCCCGAAGGCACCAAGTGCGGCAAGGAAAAGGTAAGGGACACCAGCTGGGCACACGTGGCCTCCAGACGCGTTTCCACCCTCGGTGGCAGCCGGAGTGGGCTGTGTGGACAGAGCCTGTTCATGTTCTTAGTAGAAAGCGAGGAGGGCGATGGGAGGTGCAGACCCCCAGAGGGGCTGGTCCTCCAGGGGCCTCCAGGGTGAGTCGGCCAGCCCAGCACCAGGCCGCATGGCCGAGGCTGGCAGATGGCTGCCCCCTCAAGCTTACCCCATGGGTTTCAGGGGAGAGTGGGGGGGGGTGTTCAGACCAACTGCCTAAGAGACCACCCACCCCAACCACAGGTCTGCTGGGAAGGACGCTGCCAGGACTTCCAAGTGTACAGGTCCAGAAACTGCTCTGCCAAGTGCCACAGCCACGGGGTACGTTTGGCCTTGTGGGACAGTCCCCCCCGTCGCCCCTGAGTCAAGGCTGCCGCCCACTCCTCTGATAGAGCCCTTGGCAATGACAGCTCTGGACATAGGAGCTGGAGGCTTGGATGAGCCCAGCATGTTGTGCCAGTGGGGGTCTTGGCAGAGCCCATCCCGGGGCTGAAGCCGGGCCCAGGTGACCTCAGCAAATGGTGCCTGTGCAGCTGCGGCGCACAGTGTGATCCCTGGGACAAGGTTTCCTGACCACACCTTGTGGTCAGCATGTGTGGGTGGGAGCAGCCCAGGGCCCCTCATGCTGCAGGCATGGTTCCCATAGCCTGTCCCTGAGGCCTGGCCATCCCCCAGGTGTGCAACCACAAGAGGGAGTGTCACTGCCAGGCTGGCTGGGCCCCGCCCGACTGTGCAGAGCTGCTGGACAATGTGTGCGCAGGTAGGCCCCGACTATCCCCAGGACCCACAGCCTTCATGGCCTGGGCACGCAGGGGCCCCTGTGACAGGGCTGGGGTCCAAGTTCAGATGGTGCTCAAGGAACAGGTTTGTATCCCTCACGGGTCTGGCCCACAGGTCTAGGGTAGGGCCCACGTCCCCACCTCTGGACAGCACAAGAAGGGAAGCCCCGTCCTAGAAGGAGGAGATGTGAGAGTGGTGACCGTGCGCTGTGCCCAGCTCTGAGGCTCTGGGCATCCTCAGCCCAAAGTCCTCCAGCCGTTCCTCTCCCGGGAGTTCAGGGCAACCCACCCCTCAGCATCTTCCTCCCCTGTGACCACTGAGCGGATGTGCGTCCACAGCACCTCAAGGGCCTGGCCTGGCCGTTCCTGTGGCACTGTGGACCTGGGGCCCCACACTGCCAAGCCCTCCAGTCTGTCACCAGAGAGCTGGGAGCACTGGTGTAATGTACTGAGTCCTCTGCTAAGGGTTCCACTGGCCCTTGGCCGTGTGTGGGTCATGGGGCCAGTGCAGCTACAGGAGCCCCCAGGGGCCCAGGGCTTGACCGAGGGGGGGCTGAGAAAGGCTGTCTCCCATGGACCCCCCGACCCCCCTGTCCCCCTGCCGTGGATTGGTGTGCACCCCTGGCTGACTGTAGCCATGTGTCTCTACAGCGTCTGGGAGCTTCCCGGTCGGCGTGCTGGTGGCTGTGCTGTTCCTGGTGGCCGTGTTGGTCATCGTGGTAGCCTTCATCATCTACCGCAAGGTCCGGAGCCACGGCCAGAAGCGGTGAGGACACATGGGTTTCGACACCCCAGTGTGTGACGAGCGCTTTCCGTGCTGGGTGTTGCTGGGAAACCACCTCTGCTGCTGTTTGAGAAGCACCCAGAACCTCACACCAGAGGCCCTGTGGGGGACTTGGGGTGCCCCAGGCAAGCACTGCTCCTGCTAGATGTCCCCCTAGACCACCCACACTAGGCAGGCCTGGGCCAGAAGTCCAGGAGATTTTGGGGAACTTGCCCAGCCGGGTCTAGTGTCTGGGCCTGCTGCCTCTGGTTGAGGCTGTAACAGATTTTGGCAACAGGATTTGGTGACAGGTTTGGGGTGTGGTGAACCCAGAGAGGTGAGATTGAGTCCCCCACACCCCGAGCCCGGGAGTGCCCCACAAGTTCACGCTGTGCCCCAGGTGGGCAGCTCCACTCGTCCCACCCTGTGGGGACCTCCACCCCCCATGCTGGCTGCGGCAGGACAGACTTGCCCAGCAGCCTCCACACGCCTCCTGCTAGCCTGATGTGCCCTGAGACATGTGGGTGGCCACTGTGACCTGCACACCCTGAACCTGCCAAGGGGTCCGTGGGGCTGAGAGGGATCTTGGCCAGATGGGGGGTGGTGCTGGGGACCCCTTCCCGGGAGCCAGGACACACTGGCTACCCTGACCAGGCCTGTGCCACCTCCCCAGGAATGCAGCGCCCAAGACCACTGTGGGGCTCTCCAACCCCCTGTTCCGTGGCGGGGGCAGCCCTGCACCAGCCAAGGCCAGGGCTATGGCCCCCACACAAGGATCCCCCGAGCTGGTCTCTGCCAACAGCCCCAGCCAGCCTCCCAGACCCACAGCTTCCTCTATGACTCCGAAGAGGCTACCTCCTGCTGTAAGCTCCTTCCCCTGATGGGTTCACGAGGCTGAATGGGGCTGGTGGGGGAGGAGTACCCCATCCTTCCATCCCAGGGTAAGACCTGGGCTCACAGCCCTTCCTCTGCAGCCTTCAGCTGCCACGTCCAGCCCAGCCTTCCCAGTTCCTGTCTACACCCAGCAGGCACCAGGACAGGTGAGCAGCGGCAGCCAGACCTTCTGGAGGGCATTTAAGCCATCCTGGGAGGTGGAGTGTCTGGCGGCTGGATTCGATGGGGACGTCTGCAGAGGGCTGTGCACTGTGGGCCAGGGATCCCAGGGTAGTGGCCGCTGCACAGATTCAGTGAGGTCGGGGAGGAACAGGCACCGAGACAGGGACAGGGCTGGTTTATGGGGTCCTGACTCTTCCTCATCCCCAGCAGCTCAGACCTGCTCCTCCCACCAAGCCTCTGCCAGAGCTGAAGCCCAAGCAGGTGAGAGGATGTGGCCATGCATGAGGGCCCTGGCGGGACAGGGGCAGGCGGGGCTTGTCCACTTGCTACAGGGACAGCCTATCCTATCACTTCCCTTGGGTGTGGGGCTTTGGTGGTTTTGAAAAGATCTTTGAGAATATGAATTGTTGGAGCCTTGGCACATGGAGGCTTCCATCCCAGGTCTCCAATCCTCTGGTTCCCAGCATAGGCTCCACATCCCCCAGGTGATCGCCAGAGTCCCTTCCTGGCAGATCCTGAGAGTCTGACTCCGGGGGCCTCTCCCACTCCTGGGAGCTGTGTGGGAAAGGTTGGGGCCTGGGGCACCAACTCGGGCACAGCCCTGTGGTCACTCTGGGGCCTGCGTGCCCCCTTCCCAAGGATCTGCTGGCTCACCCGCTTGCCCGCTGTTGCTGGGTGTCCTCTCGGGCAGGCCTCTTGCACCTCGCTGGGCTTCTGGAGGGCAAGGTGGGGGCTGGGAAGGCGCACAAAGAGCTGGGGCCCTCCAGGAGACTTCCCCGAAGTGCGGCTGCAAGCGGCCCCCGAAGGACGAGTCCCACTCTCTCCACAGAGGTCCGAGGGGTTTGTTCCCAGGGCTGGCCAAGGAGGCAGCAGGATGAGGCAGCCCCTGCCCTCAGGCATAGAGGGGCTTGTGTGTGTGTGTTTTCATTTTAATTTCAAGCAGATTTGACTTAGGGAGAAGTTGCAAAAGTAGCACAGAGTCTCCACATACCCCTCACTCAGCCTCCTCTGGGACAGCACGCATGTCCTCACGCCACACAGTGAGATGGCAGCCACGCCGGGTCACGCCTGCTGCTCCTGGCTTCCCTTTCTGGTCCGGGGTCCCTCTCCCATCTTGCGCGTTGGGGGTCGGGAGCCTGCCCCTCAGTGCCATCTGCTGCTCTCCGCGCAAGGGCGGGGGAGCTGCGCTGTGCGTTTGGTGGGAACGGCACGTGGTGTCCTCCCCGAGCTGGCGTGGGGGCTCGGGTGCCACGTGTCATGTTGTGGTGACACCACATGCCACCTGGCTTCTCCTCTGTGAAGTTGCTGTCCTCCCTCTGCGGTTAGTAGACATTGTGGGGGAGGCACTGAAACTGAATCTCGTTTCTGCACAAACTTGGACAGGCCAGTGTTAGCATCCATCGTGAATTCTGGCACAGCCGTCACTGCCGCGGTGTTTGCTTGGTTGTGGTCCTCCGTTTCTCTTTCCCTTTTAACTTCTTCTTTTAAGCTAACTTTAGAGTTGCAGTAAGGATGGTTGCAGGCAGAAGAAATAGTCCTGGGGGGTCTTGACTGTCGACGTGGGGGTGAGGGTGGGCATAGAGGTTTCTGGTCATGGAAGTGGTGATAGCCAGGCAGGAGGAGGCAGGGCAAAGGCTACAGGGAGGAGTCCACCCAGTGGGCCTCCCCCACTGCTCAGGAGGACCCTTGGGGAGTTGCTGAAAAATTAGATGCTCCGCCCACCCAGGCTTCCGGCCAGAGCCACCTGCCATCGGGTGGGTTACCTTCTGCCTCAGCCCCAGAGCCCAGCATCCCCTCCCGCCCGGGAAAAGCTGAACTGCAAAGGAATGTATGTTTTAGTAGCTATTCTTGGTTTTGAGCTTCCAAAGACCCACATTCTGGCAATTTCGGTGGTTTTTGAGGGTAATATGGACGGTGGGATGGGGGCAGATGGGCCGGAAATGGGGGCCCCGCGATGTTTGGGCTTTCTTCTGTGGGCGGTGGCAGCTGCAGAGGGTCTTCCTATAGAACAGCCCAGTGAGGCAGGAGCCTGCAGGTAGGTCTGGAGCAGAGCAGAGGCCTTGGGGAGATTTGCTGACGGGTACAGAGAAGGACGGTGCTGGGACGTAGACCTGCATGAAGTCATTGGCATCCAACCGTAGCTGTCTGCTTCCCTCCCAGGTTGTCAAGCCGACCTGTGCGCCCCCAATGCCTCCGGTCAAGCCTGCGGTTGGCAAGGCCCAGCCAGGCCTGGCTCAGGTGAGTTCCCCACACACAGGGCGGTGTCCACTTGTGTGGGGGCAGCAGAGACCCGCCTTCCCCATTGGGCTGATTATGGCACTGTCCTGGAGGGTGGAGAGGTACCTTTAAATTCTGGGCTGATTAACTTTGATGATTAGTTGAAAACAATGAAAAAACTCACCAGCTGTCGACTTATTTTAGTGCTTGTTTTATAACCCCTCTGCTTTATAATCCGTCAGAGGACTTTTTAGTGAATGTGGCTTCTACTGGCTGTCAGTTTTTCCTTTTCCCCCACACTATTGTAAGTAAGAAGCTCCATCTTTTATATAAAGTTTTAATTATTAGTGTTGCGGCTGTCACAGTTATCATTGTGTGGACAGGGCCATCATATTGTTGGATGAACTAAGAATCTAAATTTTAAGAAATGTAAAGGGAAATAAGATTCAATTGTACCCTGTGTAGCAAGTGGTTTTAATATCAATTCTCTTTTTCTCTTCCAAGGGAGTTGTTGGCCCAAAGGTTGCTCTCAAGCCCCCTATCCAGAGGAGGTGACAGGCTTGAGCTCCCAAAACACCACAGGGGTGGGGGGAACATCGTGCACCTGTCTGGAAGTTTGGAGAAATCACAACAGAAGAGCCACGTGCTTCAGCATCCCAGGGTCACAGCCAGAGAGCCCCTCAGCACAGTACTCTGGGCTGGACCCTCAGCCCCTGTTCTGACCTCAGGAATGTATCTGCCTGAGAGGCTCTTGCTGTCTGGCTGGGGCCAGTCGAGTCCCTACTCACCCACATTGACCACGCTTAGCCCACTTGCAGTCACAAGGCTGGGGTGAGCTGCCGGCTGCTGTGTGTGTGTGTGCGTGTGCAAGGAACACAGTCCCTCCAGGCCGTCCCTGCACCTGCCCTCAGGCCTCTGAGCTCCAGCTGTGCTCGGTGTTGTCCAGTCCTCGGCACGTGCTTATGTGCTACCTTACCAGAAAGACGCCCACTGGTGGGTGGCCCCCTCCCAAGATCAGGTCAGCTCTGGGCGTTTTCCCTTTAGAGTTGTCAGTGAGTGGATCATATCTCCATCCAATTCCAAGTCCCTCCGTTTTTGGAGGCTGTTTTCCATGAGATTTAAGAAGGAAAAGCCCCGTGTGTGCGCGCACGCGCGCGCGTGTGTGTGTGTGTGTGTGTGTGTGTGTGTGTGTGTGGTCTGACTTGTGTCATTCTCTTGAAACCACAGGTGCACCTTCAGCAGGGCTGAAAACTTTTATTCCTTAATAATGAAAAATTTGTATTTTACCAATAAACCGTGGTCGAAGTTCTGAGTGATGGGAGATTTTTATTAGATCAGCGGGGAGAGGTGCATGTGGGATTCAGTTTACAAAGTTTAAGGGTCCGGTGCTTGTTGAAATAAAATGTACGCTGTAAATAAGTCAAACCATTTTTACCTTCCTTTCTCCCTGGAAGTTAATAGTAAACCTTAATCAAGTAATCCCAGTCCACTGACGGGAGGAGCGCTAGCCAGAGCCGGAGCCGGCTCCAAGGCTACATTGTAGCCATTGCCCTTGGAAAGCCCGCGCCCCGCCCCTTCCGGCCCGTCTCACAGCAACGGCCCCCTACCAGTCCGCGTCCCGCCCCTTCCGGCCCGTCTCCCGGCAACGGACCCACGCGCGGCCGCCGTGCCGGGCGCCGCCGCGCTACGCGGTCCACTCCAGGCTGCGCGGGCTCCCGCCTGGCCCGCGACTTCAGCGACGGCGGCGAGGGCGTCTGTGACTCCTGCGAATGAGGTGGCCGGTGGTGACAGTCCTGGCCCTGTGGCCGCAGCTCCGAGGGGTCACCCCCACTTCCTTTGCAGGAAAGTGTCTCACAAGCTGCGCTTCTGTGTTTCGGAGACGGACATCCACAGGGTGGTGACCAAGGCACCCGGGGCCCTCGAGCGCAGCCTGTGTGCCCTGCGGGACAGGACGGAGGGTGGCGCCGTCCACGCAGACCGGCCCGGCACAGCCGTTTGTGTCACTGCATTCGGTACAGCCCGCGAGCCTCCAGCGTCTGTTCTCGTGGACCCATTTAACTTGTGAGAGAGAAAACCTAGAGGTGAAGGGTGACGAAGCCCCTGCTGCCCACAGCCCTGTGTCCCCTCCGCAGCCGATCCACACGTGACCGTGGTCTGCGGCTGTGCCACTGGCCAGGCCTCCCCGGCCCTCAAGCTCCTTCCCAGCCTGACCTGTCCGCCTCGGGACAGTGAAGACACTTTTCATAACTGCTCCTTCTGAGGCTGCGACCCCACCAGCAGCCACCTGGCTCGGCCCTTGCCCCTCGCCCAGTCTGCCCAGACCACCCCCCAAGAATCTGAGATTGGGAACCGCAGCAGGCACGTTGGCCTTGAGGACAGGGTGTCCCTCTTCTTTGGCCTCATCTCACTTTACAACCTCTCAAATCTGCAGGATCCAGGACTGTCCAGTGTTGACGCTGTCAGACCTTGTGCAGGGCTCACCACTTGCACACACGCAGGAGGATCTGGAGCCCTGAGATGGGCCGGCTTGGCCTGTCAGAGCCCCGCTGAGCTCCTGTGAGGGTGTCACCACAGAGATGGGTGCCCATGAGCTCTCCCAGAGGGGGCAGGTGTGCTCAGGTGTACAGGGGACCCAGTGGGCCTAGCCAGCCCGGGAGGGCAGCGTCTTGCTCTGCATACCCCGCAGATGGGCCCGGGCCCATCACACATGGATGTCAGCCCCTGAGTGGGGGCCCCCACCTACAGGCCACGCAGGGTGGCCAGTGTTGGAGTGACACATCTCCAAGTGGGGAAGCCGTTCAGAGGCCCCCAGAGCTGCAGCGAGGATACCTTACATTAGGCTGAGACCTGGCCCCTGCCCTGTGCCATCTGTGTCCACCCAGCCCCAATGAGCTGAGCCTCTCAGTCCACCCATGTGTGTTGGTGCCAGGTGGGCTCCTCTCTGATGTGCAGGCCCTGAGCTGATGACACCCATTTGTCACGCAGGCTTGCCGAGTCCTCCAGCTCCCTTTGGCATGAAGACCCTTCAGCATCAGAGGGCTGCAGAGAAGACGGGCCCCTGTGCTTGCTGCGGGTGGGCCTCTGTCCCTCAGATCCTCTGCCTGTCCCACCCCTCCCCCATCTCTCCTCTTCTCTGCTCTCCCCCCCACGCCCATGCTTGGTACTGGGTGTGGGTCGGGGTGGGTGTGAGCCGTGCTGAATGGAAGTCAGGACCAAGGGCCTGTCGGAAATTGTGATGACATCGCAGTTCCTGAGTAGGTACCCAAATCTTGATGAGCTGTTTTCTTGAGAAATCAGGAAAGTGACCTCATCCTGTGGCTTTGAATTTGCCGAGTGACAGCAGAGAGGGCGCGAGCAGCACTGAAGCTGCCGTCTCTGTGAGGCCCTCGTGGCCCTGCTCCCACGCCCCGGCTCTGGTCTGTGCACTGACAAGGTGGACCACAGCCGTTTCATTTATGGAACCCAGAGGGCAGGTCAGCTCAGCCTGCTGCTTTGGGGTGACGCAGCGAGGCGCGCACCACAGCATCACACAGGCACCCTGGGGGAGTTGCGGGGACCTCCTGGCAGGCAGCAGCCGGGTGTGGGGTCACACTGCTGTGTGAGTCTCAGGCCCCATCTCACCTGGTCTGCTGAAGGATGACTCCTGCCTTGCCACCTCGAGCCGTGTCCTTGCGTGTGTGGCTGTTACTTGGTGGAGTTCACCTTGGAAGCACGGTGTTTGGGGCAGACTTTGCTTTTCCAAACCCAGCTATTTCCACTTTTCTCACTTGTTGGATCGTGGCTGGGCCTGTGCATCCAGTAAGGGAAGGTCTGGGGCATGGTCATCCCTGTCTGAGGCATGGAGGGCCCTCCTGTGGCCATCTGCTGTGCCCAGGCTCAGGGCAGGACAGCCAGGGGAGGCCGTGGGGTCTCAGGCAGCTCCTCCTGCCCCTTTCTTCTAGATGAAGAGTTTTCTTATGTCACTAACTTTTAGAAGCAAACACTGAGCAGACTGTCCAACTGCAGTGCATTCAGATAACCGTTAATTCAGCAAATGTGCTCTGAGTACCTGTCAGGTACCAGGCGCTGGGCTCAGCCATCAAGGGGCAGCCCCTGGTCTGACCCCGTCCCAGCCCTTCCAGCTGGCTGCAGAGGCCAGGAGGCTCTGGGAGGCCTGCAGTGAGCAGGAGGGAGGGAGAAAAAACCCAGCCCCTCCCATGGCCTGCCTGCCCCCGTCCTGTCCCCCCAGGTCCTTGGGCTCATTTCTGACAGGATCTTTCCCATGGGGCCCAGTGTCATTCTCTCTCCCCAGTGTTCCCACAAGAGGGCCTCTGATCTGAGCCCTGGCCATGTGGCCTTGCAGTGGGGCTGGCTGGATGCTCATCCTTGGATCCCAGAATTGCCATGCAGCCTGGCTCTGGCACGGGCATGGGCCTTCCTCGGATGTACCAGATGCTCCTCCTCATCTGTGTGTGTTTGAAGGTTTTGCAGATGGAGGTGGTGAGTCTGGAGTGCCTGGCAAAGCTAAAGGAGCAGCGGACCAGAGCACTGATGAGCTGCAGGAGGACCTGCCCCCCGAGTCAGCCAGACCCTGGCCCCCCACAGGCCGGGGATCCTCTGGGATGCATCCACGCACTGCCCAGTGGCTCAAAGCAGAGACTCGATGGAGTGTCACTCGAGTGCCATGCTGTTAGACACGGATTTGGCACAAAGATTTGGGTCTGGTTCTCCCAAGCCCTGAAGTATCTTATCATGTTTGTGGACACAGATGTCCCTGTGTTTGCGTTCTCATAGTGGCTGGGGGCCGTGGGCTGCCAGCATTGTGTACAGGCATGTGGCCTCGTAGGCCTGCTCCAGAATGACACAGCCACGTGAGTTCTGTGGAAGTTCTGGACAAGCTCGTTGGGATCGTGATGTCCGCCTGGGCCCCGACCATTTCTCTACTGAAGGGAGAACGTGAACACCCAGAAGAGGCCCCCAGGAAAGCATGCCCCCTCCGCCTGCTGGAAGCAGGTTGTGGGCGCATCCTCCTGTGGGCTGGCTACCCCACATCCCTCTGGGGGTTCCAGTGGTGTGGCGGGGGGGTTGCTACCTTCTCACCTCAGGGATGGGCCCGACTGGGTTCAGGAGAGGCCCCTGCCCTGTGATGGTGAGGTCAGGTTGCCCCAGGCCCTGAGGTTGGCTGGGGGGACCAGGGCGGGGGCTGCGCCTATGGGCTTCTGTGTCCTGGCGCCTGGTCGCCTGCCTCCAGAAGGACAGACCTGGGCCCCCACCACGTGGCCACATGCCCACCCTCCCTCCCTCCCTCCCAAGGGCCTGGCCCCCTGCAGGGTCTCCGGAAGTTTTGTCAAAGCCGCAGCCTCGGTCGGGGTTGAGTTTTGGAGTTGCCTGCGGAGACTCGGGCAGCTGGGCAGCCGCTTCCTCCGTGACTCAGAGGCGAGTCCTGCAGCCCCTGCCCCACACCCCTAGCCCACAGCACAGGCCGGGGATGCCAGCAACAGGCACAACTCTGCCCTGAGTCACTCTGTGACTCATCAGTCAAGAAGCGGCTTCCTGGGGACTGGCTTCATGAGCTTTGGTCACCCAGCCAGGCAGCCTGTTCCTTGGAGCCCTTGTCCAGAAGCTGGAGCGACCGGGGGCTGCGTTTTCAGTACCTTCCAGGTGGCCCCCAGTCAAGGTGGGCCAGGGAGGGAGCCAGCCCCCAACCGAGGTGGGTATGGGGTGGGAGGGCATCCTTAGCAGGGACCAGGACCGCCAACAATGCCAGGCAACCTCTAGCAAGCGGCACCCGCTGGTTCCTGGTGTTGGGAGCTGGGAAGTGTTTTCCTGAACCACTGCAGCGACCCCCGCGGAGACGGGTGCTCCCACAGCAGCTGCCCTGCAGCTGGGGTTGGGGGAGGCAGGAAATAGCTGGGGGAGGGCCTGGCCAAGAAGCCTGAGTCAGCACAGGCCCAGGCGACTTCAGACCGACTGGGCCCCTTCCCTGTCTCCTCCCTGCCCTTCAGCGACAGTGCAGGGTCACTGCTCTGCTCCAGGTGCCCCAGTCATGTCTGCCCCACACGCATGCACCTACGCACGTGTGTGTATCACATGTACAAGCACGATGCAGGCACGTGAGGGCGGATGGTTCCTGAGAAGCAGGAGAGGGACTGCCAGGGGTGGCACTGAGCTGGGATGGAGCAGAGACCACTGTGTGCCCGGGTGTGTGCATGTGACACTGCATGCGTGCTGCACTTTGTGCCTGCATGTGGTGCTGTGTGACACTGTGATGCCATGTGCGACACAGTGCATGTGTTTGCATGTGTGGGCACCCATGTGTGTTGGCTGGTGGAGGTGGCCACAGTGGTGGCCTCAGGTGGGCCAAGTGCTGGAGGAGGAGCTGGGGGTGCCCTGAGCCGCTCCTTCCTGTGGCACTGGCCAGCTGCGCCCCAGGGCTGGGCCTGCGCAGGGGCTGAGCTTGGGGTGCAGACAACAACGTGGCTTGGGAAATAGAAACAATGCTGCTCTGGGGACCTGCTCCCTGCAGGAGAAGACACCAGCCAAGGACAAGTGGGAGCCAAACAGTCTGTATCAGGTTCCATCGTGGGTGCCTGAGGCCACACCTCTCGCCCACCCAAGGACAGGCCCTGGAGGCCTCGGCTAGTCCTGGCCTGAGCCCCTCTCCCAGAGCCACGTGAGGCCTGAAGAGGGAGCACGGAGCAGCCCGACAAGTGGGGCTGGCACTTGGGGTGGCTGCAGGGCCAGTGGAGCCGGAGGGACGCCCACCCTGACAGTGACAGGGGAGGAGCCGCCTGCGTGGGAAGGCCCTCCCTGTGCAGTGTGTGTCGTGTCGGCTGAGACTGCGACCCCCGGGGGCTCCCTCGGCTTGGCTCCAGTGCCCCCTGCCCGTGACATCCCCTGACTTCTCGGAGCCAGCGTCCTGTGTCCTCAGGAGAGGCGGCACCCGGCTCTCTCCCCGCAGGGTCCCGCCCCGTGGCTCCCGCCGCCCGGTGGTTGGAAGCACGAGGAGCAGGAGGGAGCAGGCGGTGGCTCCTGCAGGGCCCGGCAGGTCGGAGGCCTGAGGGCACAAGGGTTGTGACAAAGCTCAGTTTAATGTCACTCAAAGCTGTCGCTCGAGCTGCCGGTACAACAGGAAACTAGCAGAGCAGATATGGCGACTGAGTGGATTAGAACTGAGGCCTCGGAGCAGTGAGCGGGAGGGCACCTGAGCGTGTGCCCGGTGCACCTGCCGTGGTGCCCACGCGCAGGGCACGGGGAGGGGAGCGGCTTCTCCCGGCTCAGGCCCCACGGTGGGGCGCCCCGAGGCGCGGCGGCTGCACAGGAGACCAGCATGTCAGCAGTGAGTGCCTTTGGGTGGCCGAGCTGTGGTTTCTTCTCTGTATGGTTCACATTCTCCAAATAACAATGAAAAAATGAAAACAATAGTTGTTTAGAGCGTCCCTGAGGCGCAGAGAGCCTGCTGTCGCTTTTCCTGTGTATTTTTGAAATCTGTTTTCGGCTGGATTGACTCCTGTCACGAACTCTGAAAAGGACACATGAAAAAGAAAGAGAGAAAGATAAAACCCCCTCAAAGAGCCCTTGATGTGGCCGAGAGCTGTGGACCGATGGCCTGCCAGCATCGGACTTCACCCCATGGTCTAAATGATGCCCTCCCCAGGAAAAACGGGGCCAGCGACCAGGAGGTGGTTGATGGGGGCTGAGGCCGAGTGGCTGGCAGGGTGGCCCCCTCCTCGCCCTCCTGCTCTCAGGGGTCTTTGTCTTCCCTCACTCCCCCCCAACTCTGCGGCCCCCTCTGTCCCTCCAGCCACCAAGCAGAGGGCAGCCTGGGGGTCAGGGATGGAGAGGCTCTGGGGTGGGGGCTAGAGAGGAGGTGGGGACCCCTGGACAGCCCCACAATGGCAGCCGCCTGGCTGTGCTGGCCCCACCCTAGACCCTGTGCCAGCTCGCCTACCTGCACCTGCCCCAGGCCTCGCCCCTCTGCCCTCACGTCCCTGGTGGTCCCCAGCCCTGGGTGGCTGCCCGGGCTGAGCAGGAGGGTCAGGGGACCCCTCCCTCGAGGTCCTCAGTGGCCCTATCTCGTTTGGGCGGCAGCGCCTCTAAGTCCACCAGCAGCCAGGACCAGGCAGTCCCTGTCCGGGCCCAGACCCAGAGTCCACTCGCCTGTCCAAGCCCCACCAAGGCTCAGGGGGTGAGTCCTTGGAGCGGTGTACTAACAGCCCCTCGAGGGGTCTCACAGTCCCCCCAGCCCAGCCAGTCCAGGTGGTTTCTCACTGACCAGCAATGTGGGGAGGAGTCTCCTGGGGAGCTCTCTGAGTGAAGCCGGGGGACACAGATCCTGATCTTGGTCGGCCCTTGTCCCTGGTGACCCAGGCTCATCCCCCGCTTCTCTGGGCCTTGGTTTCCTCCTCAGCAAAATGAGGGTCTGGGACCAGAGTCCCACAGGCCCGGCCAGCACTGACCAGGGCAAGCCTGAGCTGCAGCCTGAGGCAGAGTCCTCTGTGCACAGCCCAGGGTGCCTTCCCTGTCTGGCTGGCCAAGGCCCCAAGCAGACCCTGAGCAGGGCCGCGGAGGCAGCGGCTGCCAGGGGAGGCTGAAGGCGGGGGCCATCCCCGAGGGGCTCAGCCCCCTCCTCAGTGGGAAGGAGACTCCCAACCTGGGAGTGGACCGTCGTGACAGTGCTGGGGCCTGAGACCCGGGGCTGGGGGCCTGGGCTGAGTCTGGTGTCTGGACCCAGGTGGGTGGGAAGGGGTCGGCCGAGCGTGTGAGTCGTGTGAGTGTGCTTGTGCTGTGTATGTGTGTCCTGTGTGTGTTGTGTGGGGTGCAAGTGCCCAGGAGACCGGGGGCTCCCCATGGGCAGGGGCAGGAGGCCAGGTCAGCAGTTGGGACAAAGCAGCCACAGTTCTTCCCCGGGGTGGGGTCCTGGACAGGCCGTCCACTCCGTGGCCTTGGAGGCAGATGGAAGCTCCCTTGGCTGGCGAGTGCTCCCGATATGCAGGGAGAGGAGAAAGAAAATATCAGAAGCCACGATTATCTCTCCCAGGAGGGAGTCACCAGGGCAGCCTTGAAACCGGCCCTGGGCAGAGGGGAGGCTGCTGCCTGCAGGGCCGTGGGTTAACCCTTTGCCTTCCCCTCCTGCCAGGGCTGGAGCTTCCATGGGTGGCTCGGGCCGCGCCCCTGGCCCACTGGCCCATTGAAACCCTCCCAGGCCTTGCAACCAGCGTCAGATCCTCCGGGGACAGGCCATCTGCCCGCACAGCCAGCCAGTGGTGCCCAGGGCCACAGGAGCCTCCGAGTTCGGCAGCACCAGCCACACTGCCCTGTCTGCAACATGGGTGGCTCGGGCCGCGCCCCTGGCCCACTGGCCCATCGAAACCCTCCCAGGCCTTGCAACCAGCGTCAGATCCTCCGGGGAAAGGCCATCTGCCCGCACAGCCAGCCAGCGGTGCCCAGGGCCACAGGAGCCTCCGAGTTCGGCAGCACCAGCCACACTGCCCTGTCTGCAAACGCTCAACGCTCCGGGGCGGCCAGCACAGGCCTTGCCCCTCACTCCTGAAGCTCCCCAGGACCGCCCAGGTGCCCCCTTTTCTCCGAGCTGGGGTCAGAGGCCCAGACCTGGTTCTGTCACCACAGCTCCAGGCCCACATCCTCTCTATAAACCCAGTGTAGGGCCACCAGATGCCGCAAGTAAAAATTCAGGACACCCAGTTAAATTTGAATTTCAGATGAACAATGAATAATTTCTAGTGTGAGTGTGTCCCAAATATTTCATGGGACACACCTATGCTAAGAAATTATCCGTGTTGTTCTGGGACTCAACTCTGACTGTGTGTCTGTGTTTCTCAGCCAGGGCTGCTCGGGGCCAGCCGTGTCACTGCCTCAGGGCGGGACCCCCTCCCCTCCCGCCATGCCTGCAGCCCAGCTTGGTTCCTGTCTTACTGTTTATGAGGCCAGACAAACAGCCTCAAGCGCACAGTCCCGGGGGTTTTGTCAAGTGTGGGACCCAGGCCATCCCATCGTGCGTCGCCTCGCGTGGCTGGGCCACTCGGACTGTCGGCTTCTCCCAGTGTGAGTCCCTGCAGCTTTCTGTCGTCTTCTGTGAAGGGGCCTTGGAGTGGCTTCCAGCTCGAGGACACTGTTGTCCAAGTCTCTTTGGGGGCTGATGATTTCATTCCTCTTGGGCAAACACCTAGGCGTGGAACTAGGGGGTCATGGGGTGACGCAGCTTTAATTCGGGGGACCCTGCCCAGCTGTGCCGTGTCCAGTACCTCCTTTGACTGGTGCTGGAACCGAGGCCCGGGGAGGAGCCTGCCGTGGGGAGTTGCCCTCCAGGCCTCCCTGCTCCTCTGTGGAGTGCTCCCCACCCTGCCTGGCCTGCCCCTCGGGGTGGAGAGGGCAGAGGGGTGATAACTCTGGTGACTTCGGTGAGTCCCGGGACACTGGCCTCAGGGAGAGAATGCAGGGGATGGTCAGGGTGCAGGGCAGGCTGGGGGGCAGGACAGGGCGAGGTACAGGGCAGGGTTGGGCCCAGACCCTGGGTCCCAGTGGAGCCCAGACTCTGCTGGTGCAGAGACCACGTTCTCAACGTTGGACGCAGACAGGCGGGCCGTCCTATCCGGGGACTGTCGCTGGAGAACCCATCTAGGGTTAATGGTGGGCTGCTTGCCAGGGACTGCAGCCTCGTTAGACTTGAAGATGGGACTACCACCCCCCACCCGAAAGCGAGGAATGGGGGGGAGGGAGTGGGCGAGCGGGCCTGAAGGCCACCCCTTATCACCCGGCAGCTCTGTGCCAAGCACGTCCTCTCGGCCCACAAAGATACCTTCTGTCTCCCAGGCAGAGGGAGGGCCAGCCGGCGTGCTTGGTATTGCAGGGGCCACTGTTGGGTCCACGGTGTCCAGGGCTGGGCTGGACCCAGCTGCAGGGTCTCTGCCCCACGTGGGTCCTCCTGAGCCCCTGCTGACATGAGAAGGACCAGGACACAGCTCCAGCCTGTGCTGCTGGCCAGAGCGCTGGGGTCTTCCTGAGGTGGGCGGTCCAGCTGGAAGCCGAGGGATGGGGAAGGACACCCGTGGAGGCCGCACCACTCGGGTGTATGGGGGTCTGTGTCTGGAGGGCCTCCTCTGCTTTCAGGCACTGTCAACCCCTGCTCTTACAGAACTTCTGCTTGAGTCCCTTGGACAAGTGGCAGCCGGACCGTGGCTGTCCAGGGTGTGGGATGGGGGGGCTGTCCCCAAGGGTCCTGGTGCTCCTGCTCACAGGTCTGGGTTGCACTCAGCACTGGGGAGCCTGGAGGAGCTCGGAGGGGCGGAGGTGTATGGGGCGTTCCTGTCAGAAAGCCTGAGTCCCCCTGCTGGTGGCCCCTCCTGGCCCCAGCTCTCAGGGCTGAGGTTTGCCTTGACCTCACAGAATCCTTGAAACAATGAGGTTTTGAGGAGGGGCCCAGACCCGGAGAGGTTACAGGACTCTCCAGGGGTCACAGCCAGGCAGGCCAGGCTGGGGTTGGAACCTCCCCGACCCTCAGGCTTCTGGTGCCTCAGCCGCCTCCTCTCTCTGACCAGCTCCACAAGGCAGTCTAAGGGAGGTTCCTGAATCACACGCACAAAACATCCACATGTCACTGTCTGGACTTACAACCTGCTGTGGCTCCCTGTGGCCTTAGGGAAACAAAGCCGGTGGGGGCCAGGCCAGGCCAGGCCAGCAGCAGGACAAGCCTGTGGCCACTCTGACTTCCACGGCAGTGGCAGGGGGGACGCACCTGCACACACAGCCCACCTCTCCACCTGCCCCTGTAGACCTCTCTGGATTTTTAAAGTGCTTTATAACTAGCAGGTGTTGCTTCTATAATCTGGAAAAGAAGTTTAAGAAAACAAAGTGAAGAGCGCAGTGGTGCTTCAGAATAGTCCAGGGCCCGCCCCACTGTCTCTCTGTCTCTGTCTCTCTCTTTTTTTTTTAAAAAAAAAGCTGACCGGTAAGGAGATCTTAACGCTTGACTTGGTGTTGTCAGCACCACGCTCTCCAAGTGAGCCACGAGCCGACCCTTGTCTCTCTCTTTCTGTAACTCTGTCTCTGTCTCTGTCTGTATGTCTCTGTTTCTCTGTCTCTCTCTGTCTCTGGCCTGCCTCCCTCTTGCAGAATGAAGGCCGGGAGCCCCAGGTCAAGGTGAGACCACTGCTGCGTTTCCCAGAAGCGCCGGGGGCAGCTCCGCAGGGAGGGCAGACGCCACCGGGCACACAGGAGGACGGGGGCTCGGTAGCGGCCTTGGGCCCAGGCCCCTGGAACTCTGATCTGGGCTCCGTCTTGCGCTTCAGGGTGTTTGGAAAGTGGGGCCCCTCCCTTCCAGTGTCCCCACAGGCCCCTCATGGGATCCACGGACCTCAGGGGGTGAGGGGGCCTGTGAGTATGAATGAGTGAGCGTGTGCGTGTGTGCACGAGGGTGAGCATGAGTGTGTGCGTGTGTGCACGTGAGTGAGCGTGCAGCGAGTGTGTGTGCGTGATTGTGAGTGTGCGTGAGCATGAGCATGGGTGTGACCGTGCCTGAGCTCCCGGGGCCACACTGTAAAGCCGCCCTCCTGTGCTCCGCCTCCCTTCCACACACCCCACAGGAGGACGCGGTCCCACATGCCCCTTGTCCCCAGCCCAGGCCACCTGGGGTCGTGCTCGCTCTCTGGCTTCCCTCTCACTCCTACCTATTCCCCTCCCCCCACAGAGGGTCCTGGCTTCGCCCACCAGGTGTCCAGTACACTGCAGGGGATGCCACACAGAGCCACCTGGGGGTGTCCATGAGGCTCAGAGCCCCCCATGCACAGGCTCAGCTGGCCTGGCACAGAGGGAGAGATGGTGGGCCACTGGAGCCCCCAGGGCTACTTGCAGAGGAAGGACAGGGAGGGGCCGAGCATCCATCCCTAGCCCCCAGGGCCTCTAACTAGTGCAGACCACCACAGCGGCAGAAGAGGGCACAGAAGGCTGTGGGTGCTGGAGGAGCAGGGGTTGGCTGGGCGGGATACTCAGGGGACCCAGGGGCAGGGGACCTGACATAGGAGGCCCGAGGCTCCTGGGTCGGCCATTCAGTGTGGGACCTGGCCTGCACCCCTGCTCGTCCCCAAACAGGGACTTCTGTGAACCCAGACCGTGGCCTCTCTTGTGGACAGAGTGGTGGACACTTGCCCGTTTGGACCCAGCTGTCCCCCAACTCTGGCTGGCATCGACCACACACCTATTTCCATACACTGCAGGGGCTGAGCTGCCCTGCGAGACCCCTCGGCTTGGGGACCACCTGCCCTAGGCAAGGGGTGTGTGTGTGTCTGCATATCTGTGTGTCTGTGTGTGTGTCCGTGTGTCTGTGTACCTGGCAGAGACAGGCCCAGGACTTTGTGTCTCCTCTGAGGACACTGGTCACTGGCACAGGGATGTGAGTCCTCAGCCTCGCTCCCTGGCCAGCCTCCGCTGGCCCTATGTCCTGGGGAGAGACCACCTGCCAGGGTTAAGATGCCCTCTGCCTCCTGGGTTCCCATGGGCAGGAGGGTCTGTGGGCTTTGTCCTCATGTCCAGAGCCTGGCACATGGGGGCAGCCTCAGGCCTGCAGGAGCTCAGCTGCCTTGCCTGGTGTCCCTCGGTCTGGGGGTCACCTGGTCCAAGGTGAGGGGTGGGTGTCTCTCTGTGAGGTCTCTGTGTGGCAGTTTTGGGTCTGTGGCCAGCTGGCCCTGCATTCCTGCCCACCGGGGCTGCAGATAGCTGAGCCCACATCAGGTCCGTGGGCTGGGAGGGCTCTCTGGGCCTCACACTCTGGACCAGCATCTACCTAACCCTCCAGACTCCTGGGCAGGCCGTAGCCACAGAGGCCACTCCAGGCCTGGGGGTGGGGGTCTGGGCCTCAGGGACCAGAACAGTGGGGGATGGCAGGACATGCTGGTCAGGGGCTTGAGAGCCTCTGGTCTGGTGTCTTGCTGTGGGATCAGCTGGAGCTGCTGGCGTTGCCAAGCTGGGCAGGCCGGGAGGGGAGAGGTGCCCCCATTCCCTGGACAAGTGATGCTCCCCCGTGAGCACCTTCCGGGCCCCTGACGCAGGCAGAAGCTCATCAGGAGATACATGTGGAGGGCGGCCGGCCAGGGCTGGCCCCGTCCCAGCTCCTGGGCAGCAGCCCCCGGCCCCGCAGGCCCCGCTGCCCACCCACCCGCCCACCAGGCCTGGCTCCGCTCTGCTCAGAGCAGGTCTTTGTGCCCCAATCTCGCAGGCGTGGGGGTGGGCCCGGGCCCTTGGCACAGAGCAGCCCTCTGAGCGCTGGAGCTGCTGGCGTTGCCAAGCTGGGCAGGCCGGGAGGGGAGAGGTGCCCCCATTCCCTGGACAAGTGATGCTCCCCCGTGAGCACCTTCCGGGCCCCTGACGCAGGCAGAAGCTCATCAGGAGATACATGTGGAGGGCGGCCGGCCAGGGCTGGCCCCGTCCCAGCTCCTGGGCAGCAGCCCCCGGCCCCGCAGGCCCCGCTGCCCACCCACCCGCCCACCAGGCCTGGCTCCGCTCTGCTCAGAGCAGGTCTTTGTGCCCCAATCTCGCAGGTGTGGGGGTGGGCCCGGGTCCTTGGCACAGAGCAGCCCTCTGAGCACACGTGACAGCGGCCGGCCAAGGTCTCTGCCATGCATAAATGGGGAGCTCGGCCGGCAGCAGCAGGACTCCACCACTTAGCGGATGAGCTGCTCCCAGGCTCCACTCGGCTCTCAGGCCACCAGGGACCCGGTGCCCAGGTGGCTGGACCCAGGTAAGGCGGAGGCCAGTGACTCCCCGGGGCCCCAGGCTCGGCCCCCGGGGACACGGCCCGGGCCTGGCTCGGTCCCTCTTCACACCCACAGGATGGTGGCACCTGCTGCCTGTCAGGCCTTGGTCCCGAGAGGCCTCCCTGCTAGCCTCGTATGGACGCTCCCAGGACACCGCCTCCAGCTGCAGCAGAGCCGGCCTGCCAGAATCTGCTCGCCGTTCCTTTTTCCTATGCATATACTTCTTTGAGGGTCTGGCCTAAAGAGGTATAGGGCATGGGAAAATGGGGCGACGAGGTCCCGCAGCCAGCACCTGTGCCCACGGCTCTTGTGTCCTGACCGAAGACTCCTCCTGCTCCCCTCTGTGGATCTGGGGACCTGCAGGATGTCTGCTGTGTGTGCCCGGCAGTGTCCGGGGAGGGCAAGTTCCAGGTCCTCCCCTGGGCTGACCTTTGCGGGTTCAGGAGCTGGGAGAGGGGCTGCTGTGGGGAGGGCTAGAGAGGCCGTGCTCAGTGATGACTCTGGCTGGGGCCAGGGAAACTCGGAAGGTGCTGGAACAGGACTTGCGCTGGGACAGGGCTGGGTATGGGAGGCGCCTGGCGGGGCAGGGACCCCCTGCTTGAGGGACATGGGCAGACGTGGCAGGGGGTGGGGGTGTCTGGGGCCTGGGCATCACTGGGAGGACCTGCGAGTTGTTTTCGGGAAGTTTTTTTTCCAGCCATGCACCTGCCCCGCGTATAGCCTTGCCGCTCACGCCGTGGGGCTGTGGCTCCGGAGGGACCAGGACGAGGCCGAGATGCCGCTAGCAGGGGCGCTGCCGGGCCGGCTCTGGGCGGTTCTGCCTCCCACGGCCTTGATACGCTTTTGCAGCGGTGGGCACGAGTTGACTTTCTGATCAAGAACGTCCATAAAGCTGATTCCATGTAAACTCATTAAGTGTTGTAAAGTTTTGACAATAAATAAAATTTCAAGAAGAAGCCTTTCTGCTGGGCTGTTTTCCTCTCCGTGCTGGTGGGCTTCCACACTGCAGGGCGGTCTTGGGGGGTCTTCACGAAGAGTGCTGAGCATGAGGGAACAACATGGTTCCCCGTGCCCGGCTGGGACGTGGTCTCCAGGAAGCCAGGGGCGGCCTGCACCGTGCCCCAGCTGTCCCTCTGCAAGTGTGGCCTCTGCAGAAAATGGACAGAGGGAGCCTCTTGACGCTAGAGTTTAAACAATGCTTGTCGGGCTGTTGTTTTTAAAAGGAGGCCCGAGACAGCGTCTGCGAGACCCCCCCCAGGTCTTCAGGACCCGCATCCGGGCACCTACTTTGAAGGCTGTGGAGCCTTGACGCACTGATTGACCCAGCAAGTGCAGCGCTGTGCTCCTGGCCTCTATCAGCCACCGCCCACCAGGCTGGGCTGGGCCTGCCCCCCCAGCTTCTCCCCTAATCTCAGCTGATAGTCGCCTGCAAAGGGCCACAGCCCAGTGTGGGGAGGGGAAAGGTCAGGCAGCAGGCGGAGGGGTGGGGGCTTCCAGGTGGGAGGGGCCAGGCCACACGTGCCACAGCCTCCAGAGGCCCTGCGTGCTCACGCAGCCAGACCCCCACTCCATGGGCCCTTGAGAAGTGTGGGGGCCTCAGATGCCTTCAAACCCTCCACAGGGCACTTTAAAGTGCCACTTCTTTTTTTTTTTTTAAGATGACCGGTAACGGGATCTCAACCCTTGGTTTGGTGTTGTCAGCACCACGCTCAGCCAGTGAGCCAACCGGCCATCCTTATATAGGATCCGAACCTGTGGCCTTGGTGTCATCAGCACCGCACTCTCCCGAGTGAGCCACGGGCCGGCCCTAAAGTGCCATTTCTGATCAGCACAAACTGAAGTTGGCGTCCTGGTGCTGCTGTGTGTGAGTATGCAGCCGCCGCGACATTACTCACAGTGTTTCCTGCAATGGGCAGGATTGTGGGTTGCAGGCGTGGCTGGATCCAGCGCACTCTCCACACTCATCGTGCGTGGCTTTGCCCCGGAGAGCCGCGGTGTGGCCAATTGCAGCAGCACAGCACCGCTCCTGGGCTGAGTCGACTCCCCCAGAAAAGCTGATGGCTGGATCCAGTGCACTCTCCACACTCATCGTGCGTGGCTTTGCCCCGGAGAGCCGCGATGTGGCCAATTGCAGCAGCACAGCACCGCTCCTGGGCTGAGTCGACTCCCCCAGAAAAGCTGCGCTTCCAGGGGGCCATGCCCTCTCCAGGCTCTGGTCTGGCCCTGCTGTGTCCTGTGCCCTCGCCTGCACTGCAGGGTGGGATGTTCCCTGGGCAGGGCCTGGAGCTGCCAAGACCCCGTGACGGTGGGCTGCCCAGGCTCGCCAAGCCAATATGTGTCCCTATCAGCTCTGGGACGAAGACCCTGCTGAGAAGAATTGAGGGGCTGGGGTGGGGCTGGGGAGGCACCTCAGAAGTGCGGGCCGGCATCCTGTCTACAGCCTGTCAACCCCGGTGCTCATCCCATGAATGACAGATGAGCCTGCCTGGCAGATCTCACCGTGGCCTCCCTGGGGTAGAAGTTCCCACCCACCTGTCACCTTGCCATCTGCAAATATGGCTACTCTGGGAATGAGGGTCTCGCTGGCCTGGCAAAAGGCGGAGCCCTGCCCTGCCCCCATCACTGGCCATGCTCCTGCGCAATGATGGGTCCTTTCTGGGGTGGGGATGGCGGAGCCTCTCCCGCCAGGCTGCAGACGACGCGGGCTGTGTGGGGAATCTCTGGTGGAACTACTATCCTAGTGCGGGGTGTGCAGGGCTCCTCCCGACGCCCTCAGGGCAGGGCACGCCGGTTCTGCTTTGCCTTCAGGCCTCGTGGGGCGGCCTGGGAGGGCTGGTGGGGGCGGGCCGCTCCCTGTGCTGACCACTGTCCTGCCCCGCACATGGCGCAGGATGGGGCCGAGCACTCGGCACTGGAAGAGAGCCTGGGGCCAGCCGGCCAAGCTCACCTTTGCTCTGGCCAGCAGCCCCTCCCGCGACTCCTGTCATCATTTCAGACAGAAAACGAGAAAGAAGAGGGTGATTAAGCCCACAGACCCAGCAGCGAGGGCCGGCGGTGGACGCGTCGCGGTGCTTACCCCACTCACACCGGCCCCGAGATGGCGTCCCTGACACCCCACGCCATTGGCGCTGTCCCCACCTGCCCCGAGTCTGCAGTTTTTTTCACGCAGTTCCTGATCTACGTCCACACAGCGAATCTGCTGCTGTGTCCCCTGGTCTCTGAGCCAGGGACAGACCCACCCTGTCCCTCACAGTGGAGACTGCTGGAGCAGCCCAGCCTGGCGTCCACGGCAACGTCCTGAGGTTTCCTGTACACAGGAACTTGGATTGGAAGGTGCGGTAAGACTTGTGGCAAGACTCTCATGGTGATTCTGCGTGCCACCTGCCCTGGCCTCAGTGCATGTCACCAATGCTCCTGGGTGGGCTGGGGGCTTGACAGTATCCACCTGAGCCCTGGGCCACTGCTGTCACAATGGACACCTGGGTTGAGAGGACCAGGCAGAGGAGCATTGGGGAGTTGCAGAGGATGCCCAGGACCCTGGGAGTGGGGACGACACACAAGACACATGCACAGCACACATATGACACACAATACAACATAGATAGACACATGATACACACCACACCACACACACCATACACATGGCACATGCACAAGACACTCAGACACCCCCCCCCCATCCAACACAGGACACACAAGACACACGCACAGCACACATATGACACACACCACACACCATGCTGTGAACACTCAGCTTCAGCAGGGCCACTGGGAGCTCCAGAGCCGCAGGATAACCAGGCACTCAAAGTTTTGGGGGCATAGAGAGAGCCCGGCTTGTGTCTGACACATCTGATCTTGATGCAGACAGAATTGGGGCCACCTTCTTCTGCTCAGAAGCCCCCCAGCTCCGCTTTGATGCAGAGTGAGTGCTGGAGCCCTCAGGGCATGGCCTTGCGGTGGGGGGACCCCCATCTGCCTTTCTGGCTACGCCCTGAGTGCTGGAGCCCTCAGGGCATGGCCTTGCGGTGGGGGGACCCCCATCTGCCTTTCTGGCACGCCCTGGGTAGCACCCCTCATTCCTGCAGTCCTTGTCGTGGATGCCTTCCCCGACTGCATTCTCTGTGTTGGGAGCAGGGGAGCAGGGTCTTCTGTCCCCAGGCACAGGGTCTGTCCACGTGGGCCCGAGGCATCTAGACTGGCACTCAGGGTGGCGGGATTGAGAAAGGGTAGAGGTGGGGACCCTTCTGTGACCCACGGGGGGAGGTTGAGCTGCAGTGGGGCAGGGAGGACTGAGTGGTCAGCCAGAGGACCTGCAAGGAAGAGTGGCGGGCTGTGGCCAGTCACCGTGTCTAGCTGTGGGAGAGTGGTTGTGACACTGATGCTGCTACTTCTTGAGGTCTTCAAGGTCCCATTCAGATACAAACCCATCAGGCCTGAGACAACTCACACAGCACCCCCGGGCAGGGGGCAGCAGGCCGAGAGCCCGTGTCCTCTAGGAACTCAGGCTAGGTCAGTGCCGGACACCTGAAGCCTGCTCCTTTCCATCCCCACCCCCCCAAGAAGGCCAGGCCTGTCTCATTGCAGATACGGACCCAGCTCCACCTGCAGGAGCTGTCTGCCATGGTGCCCAGTGCAGCTGGCCTGGGCTGGCTGGACCTTGGAATGCACCAAACCCTGGAGTCTCCATTCACACAGCAGCAGCCCAGGGACAAAGGCCATGTGGCTTCTGTGGCTGGGCACTTAGGATTGTTTTACCCCTCGTAACACGCCCCATCCCCAAGCCTGCAAACCTGTCCTGTCCAGACTCTGACAGCAAAGCCCGGTTCAGACTTCAATCACATGCCAGAGAAAACAGGGGTTTTCTTGTTTGAGATTTTACTATAAAAACATGCTGACTATGAACGCTCTCCACAAAACAGAAATAAGCGACGAGAAGAAAGTGAGGGTCTTGGTACCCAAGACTGGTAGTGTCAGTTTGCTGTGTACCTTTCCACAGGCGACTTGCAAAGGACCACACTTCTATCCCCATTGGGACACAGGGCAACCTCGGCCTTCCTGTGGGCTGAGCCCCCGGGTCCTCTCACCGTGTGTGCCCCGGGCATTCACGCACCCAGCTGTCCGTGCAGACACCCTTGGCACAAGGTGGACAGATGTGTGTTCATGTGGCATTTGCACCAACGTGTCTACCCGTGGGGAGAGAAGATCCACCAGCCCCTCGACCCTGGCCCAGCCTCTGGGGAGGGGCTTCCCTGTCTCCTATTGAGGGGCACTTCCAGACTCTGCAGGGAGTCTCCTGTGCTTTGCCTGTTTTGTGGAGTGGAGGCTGCTGGAGGAGGGTATGTTGGCCCCACTCTGCAGGCAGAGGACCTGCTCTAGGGAACATGCAGGACGGGCTTGGTTCTGGAGCCACAGACATGGCTCAGCCTGTCCCTCGCCAGTGGAAGGACAGCCGTGAGAGGGCAGAGTGCACATGGCTCACGCGCTAGGATTCACGTAGGGCCGTCACCACTGGTTTAACTTCCCAGTGGGCAAAGTGACAGTCTCTGCTCCATCCTGCTTTGGGGTCATTAACAGGGACTCAAACCCAAGGTTACAAACACAGCCCCTTCATTCCTCTTAGTCTTTTCATGGTTTTTTTTATACATAAAGCTGTAACCTTCATTTTTTCCAATTGGAAAGGCAGTTTTTCCTAACAGCTTTTATTTAATAAGCGATCCTTTTATCATATTCTCAAAGCCCTACATGTAACGAGCCCTCTTCTGGCTTCTGACTGTTCACTGACCCATCAATCACTCCCTAAGCTGACACTTTCAGTAATTTTTCTGAAGAGGTGGCTTTAAAACCTCTTCAACAACAGATGCTCCAGAATCTTAAGGTGGGTCAGGGTTAGAAGTGCACCGGCATGATGCACATGCCAGCTTTGGGAGGTGGCCACATGCCACGAACATAAATAGCGAGTGTCCTCCAGGTGGACGCCAGGCCTGAGCTGTATATGGCGCTGTGTGGGACGGCACGGGGCGTCAGGCACGCGTCCTCAAAAAGCATCCCCAGCCTCTGGCAGAGCACACAAGACCCAGGGTCCCATGGACACCGCTGGTCCCAGTGCGTGCATGTAGCTTCCAGGCTCTGGAAGGTGGCACGTCGGAGGCTGTGTGTGGTACAAAGCCCACACAGAGGCCAGGGAGTCTTGTTCCATTTGGCAGAGACCCCAGAAGGAGCCTGGGAGAAGCATCAGAGCCTGGGGCCTGGGCGCCCAAGGGCACAGCAGGTGCAGGCCAGTGCCCAGGGCAGCAGACAGTGAGCAGAAAGCCGGTGGCAGTGGGTGTAGAGGCCGTGAGAAAAGGACATCAGCGGGGAGTCCTGCATCTGGCGTTTGTGTTTCATCCAGCGATTCTGGAACCAGGTTTTTATCTGTGGGAAGAACAAGATCAGAGGAGGAACGAGAGCAGGGCCCGGCCTCCGCCTTCCCCACCTGTGCCTCTGATGGCTGCATCTCCTTGGCCAGCTTCTTCCGCTCTAGGGGATCCAGGTACTGGTGGTGCTGGAACATTCCCTCCAAGGCTTTGGACCTGCTCTGTGGTGAAGGCAGTGCAGACGCGGGGCGCCCTGGAGGGGTCTGGCTCCTTGCTCAACCCTGAGGGAGGAAGGAGGGGGCACTGACCCCCTTTGGCCAAAAGTGCTGCACAAGGGGCATGCTGCCCTGCTGGAGGGCATCACGAAGCTCCTCCACACAGAGGTGGATATGGTGAAGACGGACATGATGGGCAGATGGCCTTTTTGCCGGACTCCACTGATCTGGTGTCCCACCCGATCCTGGGGGAATGGTCAGCTCAGGTGACAGCCCTTGCTTCCTCTCCCCGTTCAGGTGGGGATTGGAGTCCAGACAGGTGGCTCAGGTGGGAAAGACGGGAAGAGCAGTTGGGACACCGCCACCGGGCCTGCCCTCTGCCCCAGCGCACTCCTTCCAGGCCTGAGCCTGACTGTCAGGGCCATCTCTGCCCACAGCCTTCCAGGCGGTGGTTTCTCCTGCCTGCAGGCAGCTCTGATGCCCAGGGTGGGGGTGTGTGCGGTGGGGCAGAGGCCTTCACCAACCCCCTCATAGATACGCACTAGGCAGGCGCAGCTCTGTCACTGCCCGGCTGTGTCTTTGTCAAATCTCTGCCTTCTAATTTCTAGATCAGCAGATGGGGGTGGGGGGTGTGAGTCCCAGGAAGGAAGCCAAAGTGGGCAAGACTGGAGACGTGGTCAACACTATCTAATGCAAATCTGACCGAAATGCCAATCAGTTTTTTGGAAGGAAGCAGGTTTTACAAAGTTGTGTTCACACTCGTCAGACTAAATCACTTCAGATGGCACGAGGGGGAGGGCGGACTGCGACGAACGCATTGGCAGAGGAACTTTGATGCCAACATGATCAGGTGGCTTTTTGGGGGTGGGGAAGGAGGGTTACCCATTGTGGAGAATAAATTTAAAATTTAACCTCATTGAGGCATTAAATTATTCCACAAGAACTTTTTTAAAATGAAAATTTATAGATAATATCAACCCTACTTTGAGCCAAGTGGTACTTTAAACTTAAAAGCAACCATTATGTCACAAAGAATAAAGGACGAATAAAATCTCAGCAAGCGACAAACGGTTAGATAAAGTTTAGGAAGCCAAGGAGACCAACGCCCAGGAGCTGAACGGGCAGAACTTCGTGAGCAAGGACATGTAAGGCCTGTCTCCACGTTTGTCCTTAAACCAAACCTGTGGAGTTTCTAAAAAACAACCCCCAAACCCCCAGGATCCCAGGAGAAGCGTGAGCAGGCTGAAGTCCAGGTGCTGAACGAGGCACCGGCTTTGCTGGGAGAGGCGACACCCCGCCCCAAGGACGGGTCATGGAGCCTGAAAGCCACGTGCACAAAGACGCCAGCGTCAGTGAGCGTCTGGAGCCGGCCCTGCCTCATTGAGCTGGCGGGAGGGGGATGACAATGGTGGCACTTCGGACAGTCCACAGGCAGGCAGGCCTGGCAGGGGTGGGGCACAGCTGAGGACTAGGGTGAGAGGCCGTGCAAGGGGAGACCACAAGGGACTTTTGCTTCTGGGGCAAGCATTAGCTCCCAGGAGGGGGCCAGCAGGACCTTAAACCCTAGTCCTAGTAGGAATGCCCCCCAATCCTCCCCACTCCCATCCCTTCCTGGGAAGAGAGAGACCGCCCTGCCCCCACGACCTGCCATCCACAGGCATCTCTTGCACGGCCAGGTCTCAGGACTTGGTCTCTTCTATGCGGATGGTCTGAGGAGGCTCCATGACGCTGGACGCCTGGCCTGGGCCAGGGAGCCTTCCCCGGGAGACCATGGCAGGCCCAGAGATGCAGGTCAGCCCTGAGCAACTGCTCTGGGAGAGCCAGTCCACAGAGCCAAAGCTGGAGGACGGCTTTTGGCCCTCGGGCGGGGTGCAGGAGGGATGCACGGCCCGACGGTGGGGCCCATGCAGGATCCACTGAGGGCTGGGGGTCGGGTTACGAGAGACGGAGACAGACGGTGGGAGCCACCCACAGGATCCCTGGAGGGGCGGCAGGGCGGGCTGCATTTATAAACTCAGGAGGGTGGGAGCCAGGTGTGCACAGGCGGCTCTAGAATCGCCCAGATGAGCAGCACCTAATTGNGGCCAGGGAGCCTTCCCCGGGAGACCATGGCAGGCCCAGAGATGCAGGTCAGCCCTGAGCAGCTGCTCTGGGAGAGCCAGTCCACAGAGCCAAAGCTGGAGGACGGCTTTTGGCCCTCGGGCGGGGTGCAGGAGGGATGCATGGCCCGACGGTGGGGCCCATGCAGGATCCACTGAGGGCTGGGGGTCGGGTTAAGAGAGAGGGAGACAGACGGTGGGAGCCACCCACAGGATCCCTGGAGGGGCGGCAGGGCGGGCTGCATTTATAAACTCAGGAGGGGTGGGAGCCAGGTGTGCACAGGCAGCTCTAGAATCGCCCAGATGAGCAGCACCTAATTGCCTTCAATTGACAGGCACACTGGAGGTCGTTCACACCTCCCGGGCTCCAAGATGTCTGGGGGAGGGGCACAGCTGCGGTCACTGGTCACTAGAGATGTCATGGTTTGGGGACTGTTACATCCTTTCATTTACCCCCACCCCGGCTGGCCAAGGTTGCAGGAGGACGTGCCCCCAGCCCGTCCCTCCGGGGCAGTATGAGGGGTGCTGGTGCCCGGCCTGGAGGTGACAGGTGTGGGCACGTGAAGGAGAGCAGGCCTTGGGGAGTTAGGGTGGCCTCGGCGGAGCCGTGTCCGATGCATCCAAGATGTCGAGATGGGCAGGCATTCTCAGAAGCGGACTGCCACAAACAGGGGCTGGGGGGGTGACCACAGAGGGGCCGTCCTGCTGCTATTAGCCCCTCTCGGTGGGCTCAGACACCTGTAGCCCTGGCCCAGTCCGTCTAGGGGATCACTCCGGATTCGGGTGACAGGTCGGCCCTGGAGGGAGCCGCTTGCTCAGGGCATGGACAGCTCCCTGCCCCGCTGCCCAACAGGACGAACCACCGCCCTCCCCGGCAGTGCGGGGACTCGCTCTGGCCGCAGGGCTCGTGCGTCCCCGCCGCGC